>NW_022631206.1:615000-772500 GCF_010015895.1 Lontra canadensis | reverse complement strand
ATATATTTGGCACTTCGCTTATTTAAACTTTCGTTGCATGCTGTTTTATTTTCCTTTTTGTATTTATAATGATTTCACGTATGCAAATCTTGACAATCAACAGATAAAATCTGTTAAGAGATGGAACTATATCATGTATTTTTTAACCCAAAGCACCAGGGAGACGGGATATCTTCCTGTAAAGGGCAATTAAATAGAAGAGAAGGAGAACAGAAATACTAGCAGAATAGGAGATGTTAGAGCACGTGGCTTTTGAAATTACTAAAAAACAGCTTTAAAATTCCCAAGGGCCTCAAGAGAAGCTAATTTGAGACGATATAAGTGCTACATTCTTTCTAAAAAATTGGGGTTTGGGATTAGAGAGTCAGTAATCACTCAGATCACTTACAAATCACTTACAAAAAGAAAATTCATAGGAGAAACTGAGGACTAGAGAGGACACACTAACCCAGATCATATTGTTCATCTAATTTTCTCAAAAGCTCTCATCTTCCTTCCTTCTTCCTTCCCTCCCTCCCTTCCACTTTTATTTCTCAATAAATGGTAAATACTTCCAAAGCCAGGACTATGCCTTATACTTTCTCTATATGCCCCCAGAACAGCCAACAGAGGACTCGGAGGACCAAGAGAAAATACTCAATGACTGGTTGAATAAACTTGAATTTATACACCCAAGACATGGGTTTCTTGAGACTATGGTTTTAACTATCAACTCCTTAGCCTGTACATGAGAGAAAAAGGTTGGCGGAAGGCAGCTCATCACGAGGCGGGGGTACCACCCCTCCTAGCTCCTGCTCAATATACTGTTTATTTTCCCTTTGGTTTCACACTATTCCCATCATTCTCCTTCCATTTTTCTTCTGCCCTTTCTTTTTTACTCTTTTCTTTCTTCACCCCAGCCTATGACTTTAGACCCACCTGCAGTTCTCAACAGCGTTTTTCAGCTCAGTATGCCAAGACAGAATATGGTACTACATAATTTAATTTAAAAACATGGTTAAATACTTCCTTTCCTGGGCCCCTTACGTGAAGATATGGACATGGATAAGATTTCCAGACTGTTCCCTCAAATAGTCCACAGTCTAAAGATAGAGATAGGTATAGTAAGAAACAAATTATGGATTGATACTAAATCAACAAAAGACTCTAACAGTAACCCATAGGAACAAATGATTAATGTTCTGGGGAAGGAGAGAAGATTTACGCAAGGAAGTGACATGTGAGCTGGGTTTTTAAGGAAGAACAAGGATCCAACAAAACCAGAAGGAAAGGGACATTCTGGTTAGTTGATGGGACGTACAAAGGTACAAACATGTGGTGTGTGGTATTCCGTATTGCTAGGGACAAAGAAGATGGCAGCAGATAGAGGGACAGACTAATGAATCTCGATGCAGAATGCAAAAATACTTGTGCACTCTTTCAGCCACATTTCCAAAAGTCTCCACAAAAAACTCTGGAAGAAGTCTTCTATTTTTGCTCATCCTCCTTACACCTTTGCCTTCACCATGAAAAAAGCCTCTCCCACACCTCTGCTGTCTCCTGACAGGGCAGACCTGAGCTGACCTCTGAGGAAGGAGGCAAGCCCAGCCAGAGCTGTGGCAAGAAGTAAAGAAGCCAGCTCAGCTCAGACTCCATGAGCCCATGCCAGAATGATCCAGAGCAACACGAGGAGTCAAAGCCTTGCAGTATGTGCTGACGTGCTCTGATGGCTCGCTGCCCTGGCAATGGCTGACTAGCTCACAAGAGTATACATGTGTTCTCGGCCATCACGCTCCCAACCAGGCTTCCCCTGAATCAGCATTTGGAGTTGAGGGCAACTCTGGGTACGCACCAGTGCCAGGAGCACTGAAGGTAATCGTAAACAGCCCAACTCTGACAGGGGCATGAGGTGGAGAACCAGCAGTGCCTTTCCGGGCTTTGTGCCGAAGGTGGAACAGGGTCCCCCTCTGTAGAGAGGGGAGTTTTCCCAAGAAAATGCAGAATTGCACAGAATTACAGTCTCAGAGAAGTACTCAGCCACCGTCAAGTCCACATTTGTCAGAAAGCCCTTCGTGCCCAGGCAAAGGCTCAGAGATGACAATCCTGGGGAACCATGGCAACATAAGGCTTTTCTCTCATGGTGTAAATAAAATCAAGTAAAAGGCCAGTTCTTGCATGGACTTCCTTCAAAAGTCCTAAGTTCACCAGAGAGATCTAAAAGGATAACATGTCATTAAAAATGCTTCTTAGAAGCACACCTAAGAAAAGACAATTATATCCCATCATATTTCTGTATAGTAGTAAAATCTGGCACTTGTTACCAAAACAAACAGGAGTGAACATTGGCAGCTCTGCATCTGGATGGCCCTATTTCCACTGGGTGCCACCCCTGACTTTGAAGATTTTATGTATATATATATATATATATATATATATATATATGTATTTATTTGAGAGAGAGAGAGAGAGCACAAGTTGGGGGAGGAACAGCGGAAAAGGAAGAAGCCGACTCCATACTGAGCACAGAGCCTGATGCAGGGGCTGATCTCAGGACCCTGAGATCATGACCTGAGCTAAAACCAAGATTCGGACACTGAATCGAAAGAGCCACTGAGGTGCCCCATGGTGCCACCCTGACTTCAGATTGGGTTAAGTGAAACCGAAGACTAAAGCAGGGACTTGGGCCCCCAGTCTCCTGAAGGTGGCAGACGCAAGAATAGAAACCAAGTAAGAATCAAGTCAGTCTTATATCCTGCTCTGCTACCCCTGTGGGGAAGCTTTCGTTCAGAACCTAAGGGTTTAGTCTGCATGCCACCATTTTCCTGATGTGTACACGTCATGCAGAAATTGCATTTCACATGTTTTTGTTTTGTTTTGTTTTTAATAATGAGGATGAGGACACTTGTCCCCAAGTATGAATGTCAGTGGTTAGAAGTAAGTGTGTGTTATTACACTGTAAAATGCCCGAACAGGAACTGGAAGAGCTCTGAGCTGCTCGGACCAAGAAAAACAATGAGGCAGACAGTCTTGGATTCTCTACCTTCTCTGGAAACAGAATTATTTTTATAAAATATTATCTAAGCTGTGGAACCATGAGTATAGTAATTCAGCATTACTGTAAGATGTCCCATACCCAGTTGCTACACATGAGTGTTTTAAACAGATCCCTTAGACATGATTGCTCAAGTACCAGCCCGGTCTTTGGCTACAGACAGATCATGCATTCCTTAAATAAAGCCCTGCAGGTCTCTCCTCTCAGAAATATCTACCACTTCCGGGGCACCAGGGTGGCTCAGCTGGTTAAGCGTCTGCCTTCGGCTCAGGTCATGATCCCAGGGTCCTGGGATCGAGCCCCACATCGGGCGGGCTCCCTGCTCAGGGGAGAGCCTGCTTCTCCCTCTCCTTCTGCCTGCCCCTCTGCCTGCTTATGGTACCTTTCTGTCAAACAAAAAAATAAAATCTTTAAAAAAAAGTAATAGCTCTCATTAAAAAACAATAGAAAAGAAATATCTACCACCTCCTTCACAATATGTACCTTACATAGTGAAGGAAAATTCTATGAAAATATTAAAGTACTTCCCTAATGTGTTCAGTCAATTTTAATCAGTTGTCGTGCAATATTTTTCAACAGATTCCTTCGAAAGGCTAAAAATGTCTTATATTTTACACATCGTAGCATTGTTGCCTGTCACACACGTACACAAATTGTTGTTTAAAAGCTGCGATGTTTAAATTGAAATAAAACTTATGCTTACAGTGGTAAATATCCCTGGATTAATAGAGATGTAGCAGATATATACCAAAAATTGACTGAAGTCTGTGATATTAAAAAGACAGAAAATTTATCTAGTTTTAGCAAATGTCAAATCAGCAGCTATTGCTTTTAAGATTAATAAAAGATATAATGGTTTCTAGATAGCCTCTAAATAGAGATTACTATGAATGGAGAAGTGATTTACCAACAGTCACCACAATGAGATTTCTTTAAAGGTTACAATCATCAGTTATTTAGCTGAAACACTGCTGAGAATGCCTGGTCATTTCTTGAATAATGCATAATGTTCATTGTAGATTTGATCTGTATTATAACAATACAGATATTTCTAAAATAATGGAAAAAACTATCTGTTACCTTCCAATTGCTTAACATATCATTTCCATGAAGTAATTGACTCAGGACACATTACACACTGTCACCTGAGTGTTCTTTCTGCAAGCATAACTTGTAATAATCTATACATAATGGGCATCACAAAACAAACTCATCAACATTTATAGACTTTTAAGAAAAGATGTGATGAATCCAGGGCAGAATGAAGGACCTTTCTGAAGCAGTAAATTAAAATGATTAAGTTTCTATATAGTTGTGTGGGACAAATTTAAATTCAAGCTTTGAAATTTAATTATTAACATGAACAATTCATCACATTAAAAAAAAAAAAAACACTGCCTACATCGTGTAAGTACTTTTCATATAAATTTCCAAATGCCTTTAGGTTTATTCAAGAGACTGCTTGGAGAAGCACAAAGTATAATGTCTATCGTTTTATGGTTGGATTATGAACTACACTTCACATGATGCTGCAGGCTATTTATATAAGCTTGTTTATCCACATGAACTTCTTCAAGGGCACAACACTGAAGACCTTAATAAATTAAAATGAATTTCTTTTGATGTTGTTTCATGAATGTTTGATCAGAATGAGTAACAGGTTTGCATTAAAGAATGGGAGGACAGCAATAAAATAGACATAGATTGTACAGCAGAACCGGCTTACAGAAAGTGCCCACTGCATTCCTAGCAACTTTACGGAGAGCCACAGTCAATGGAAGAGAGTCACTGTGCTTACACTTTCACCATCACCCGTTTATAGCAGTGGGAGGACACGTGAATAAAACGGGATGCTCTGCCATCATCTCCATGGAATTTGCAAAATAATCAAATCTAGTATCTCCTTCCAGCCTCCTAAATACCCACCTCAACCTTCCCATTTCTCTCACTGATATCACCATGTCCTTCCATTAGACCGAAATGTCCATGCCAGCAGAGGCCATATTTTATCTTTTGTATCCATCTTTAGCATAAAGAGTTACAGAGCCTAATTGATTGAAGTCCACAAAGTAAAAATC
Organism: Lontra canadensis; assembly: GCF_010015895.1. Taxonomy (NCBI): domain Eukaryota; kingdom Metazoa; phylum Chordata; class Mammalia; order Carnivora; family Mustelidae; genus Lontra; species Lontra canadensis. The sequence goes on along the minus strand of NW_022631206.1, from coordinate 767,391 downwards.
ATTCATCAGTCCTAGCCAGAAGCTGCGAGAATCCTGACCTGGAACGTTTGGTGAAGGGGATGCAAATCAAGTATCATTTCTAGAAACAATATGATGTGATCGAGCACCAGGCAGAAAGGCAAGACAATGGATTTTCATTTTAAATCTAATACTTGGCTTTAAACGGTTTCTAGATCATTTCCCTCATCTGTAAATGAGGGCGTGGTTCTACATGAGCTAGAAATTTACATGTCTTAGAGGTCAGGATTCTGAAAGTTAGGGTTGTCGCCTCACAGAAGAATGGACAGACCATGGAACCATTTTTCTACTTTGGTAACCACCACTACTTATCAACTGCCAACTCCTTTAAATAAAAAATGGAAATAAAGCGTAAACTGTATTAAACCCAGTCCCTCATTCAATGAATTTCCAAGCGAGACCCAAGGATCTATTTTGCACCCTCTGTGACTTCTGACCTGTTTGTTACTCCTACCCTTATCATCTTGTATGGTTTGAAATAAACATGATAACAGTCTACTGAATAAACTCTTAACGGATACAACACTCTTACTAAGATGATACTCACACCTTTAGCTTGGGAAAATCTGCTACAACTTTATCATCTGGAACATACATTACCAACTTGACATCTGTATTTTTAATGGCAGAAGGGTTGTAAAAGGACAGCATCAGTGTGCCTTGGCTTATTCATACATCTGTGAACTATGGCTTCTGGGCCAAGTCTGGCGGCAGCTGCCTGTGTTAAGTATGGTTTTATGGGAACACAGCCACACCCTGTTTTTACATATTGTCCATGGCTGATTTCATGCTACAACGGCAGCGTCTGAGAGACTCTCAAAGCCTACAATAGTTCTGAGATAGCCCATTACAGAAAATGTTTGCCCTGTTCTAGAGGAAAACAACATGTCACAATTTAAATTCTAATTTTGCTTCTCTCCTAAGCCTATGGAACACAGTTTGTAAGTACCCATGTAGAGATATGAACAGATTCACACGTGCGTATATATGTGATGACACCCCTTAGCCTTCAATTGTAAATAGTCGCTGCTTTTGATCCTTCATTTTAATTTGAATCCTGTAAGAGTTTACAGCTCCCCACCCAAAGCCCTTTCTCCAATAGCCAGGAGTACAGGACTTCAATGGTTGTTGTCAAGGTGTAACCACTTAACTAAAGCACCTAAATCCTTTCCCCAGAGTTGCCTACAATTTTGCCAAATGTCCAGCTTTGTGCCCACCAAGAGTCTAGATGCACAAGAAATGAGCAAGTCCCTTAAGTCTAATGCCCCGAATAACACACCCTTAAAGGTAGGAAAATCAATGGTCAATGCCACATACACATCAATAAACACGTGCATGAATATTCATATGCTAAACATGCTATAAATTATTAGAAGTTTCACTAACAAAAGAAAATACCTCTCTTATGTATCAGAGTGAAGAAGGCCTAAAAGCCTTTAACTAATAGAATTTTAACAATGACTGCACCAAGGATTTGGAGGACAAATAAATGTTTATATTTAAGCAGTTTTTGGGCAATATGTATGGAGACTTGAAACATTAATACGTGAATTGTTTATCAGCCAATAAAATCATTACTCAAAATACCCACTACAATTGGAGTCTGCTCTCTTCCTCTCTTTGGTTACTACATACAGGAAATATTAGTTCCACCCTCTAACAAATATTCTCATACTCCACTCCACCCATCAACAATAATTTGCATGTATTAGCATAACACAAATTAAACCCAAGAAGCACTTTAATGTAAGTCATCTCATTCTCATTTCTCTGAAACCTTACATAAAGTGACAGAATATTTTAGGCTGACAGACTTTTGGAAAATAAAAAAGAAATAGAAGAGGTTTATTTCACCTTCACATGGTGTCTTTCTCATGCAGAGTTCAGATTTCCACATTTGTATCCCTTTAAAGGATTTGATATGCAGGAAAAGAAGAAAGGACGATGGTAAACATTTCGTCTTAGAGACACCTACAGACCACCATATTCCAGAATAAACAGGGGCTTAAAGCTTACCTTTGACTGATGTGTTAGGTGGAGGGCCTTCCATTCGCAAGTTCCATGGAGGGTCCCCTTGGTTAGCAAAGTCCCTCATTTTCAGATAGCTAATTGTAAGTCGAATGATGGATGCCTTGTCGAGCTGGCTAGTGATGGCTGCAGGAAGAGGCAACAACTTGGCCAATTCATAGAACTCAAAATTTTCTTTTCCCCGGCGGGACCGAGCGGCATCTCGGGATTTCTCCTTTCTCAATGCTTGTAAACTGCAATCAAAGGAGTGAAAAAGTGTTCTTTAGAACATGTTCTTCTGACATCAGATAGGAACTGTTTCCTTTTTATTTCCTTTCTTCCCTCTGCAAAAATCTGCCAAAATCTTCTTCCAAACTCTAGGACCACAGTAAAATAAATTCTAGACCATGTCCCCTAAAACCACAAATTCTACCTCTGACCTTAGATACCATAGACTTACGTGCAATGAATAAAATTAGGTTTTTTCCCTCTATTTGGTCATGCATTGAGACATATTCTGTGCTTCTAAGACCTAAGAGTTACAGGTGAAGTTTGATGTTACCAGCTATAAGCAACTGGAAAGATGAGGCTAGTATTCATATACCTAGTCTCAGGATACTGATTTTGTTCATTTAGCTGTTATCACTATGGAATCTTAAGCTATCAGAAGCACCCATTTTTAAAAATGTATTTCAATTATAATCTTGGGGAACAAAGGGTAAACATCACATTTTAGTTGTTGATTCTGTGAATTGTGTTCATGTGCTTCCAGTCCTCAATAAGGATCACGACCTTTAGTCAGATAAAGAAAACATCCCACTGAAAATGAAGATTTCAATGCAGCTTTATAAATGCGCTGGTAATTGGCTGTTAAGAGAAAACTTTAGTTCTTTACTAATGAATATACATTAGTAGATGGATAGATTCCCTAAGATACTTGAGAATAAAATACATTGCCCAGAAAAGTCAAACTTTAAGATAATATAAATTTGATGTCAAAAGATAAAGCCTTGTGTGGGTTATTAAAATTTATCAACGTTATAGACACTATTACTTCACAGAAGATGCAACAGGTGGGATCCAGCATTTTCCTTTAACTATTCATGTGCATTTCTGTTTGAAGTTTGTTCACATTGCTGAGGGCAGAATCTGGCACACCTGAAGTTGTGTTTGAGCATCTGACAGAATTCCACCTATTCTGAATTGTTCTGTTTTATGCCTGACAAGAAATAAAACCCAAATCAGACCCTGATGATAAGTAATTGGCCAATATTTACAGTATCAAGGTGCTATTAAAATCATTTGTAAGTATCATTGCAAGGAACTCTGAAGGCATTTTAAAATCTTTGAATCTAGCTTTCTGGTTTCCCATTATAAAATAACAAGAAAGAGAGAAACAAGCAAGGAAGCAAGACCAGAGCAATAGATCAAAATGAGTTCAGCAATATGATTCCAATTTCAGTTAGTATAATATGGACAATAACACTTCATATTACATTATAGCACACCTGATGTTTTTCATGGTAGAAACACTGTATTTATTGCAGATACTTAGAATATCTTATTGAGTATCCACATAATTTAAGTAATGCCATCACACTCCGGTCAAATGTTTGCAAAGCCAATATCCCACCAGTTTCACTCTATTAATAAAATATTCTAGAGACACCTGGGTGGCTCAGTCAGTTAAGTGTCTCCCCTTCAGCTCAGGTCATAATCCCAGGGTCCTGGATTGATTCCCACATCACGCTCCCTGCTCAGCAAGGAGCCTGTTTCTCCCTCTGCCTGTGCCCACCCCCTGCCCCCCACTTGTACTCTCGTGCTCTTTCTGTCTCTCCCTCTCTCTCATGTGCATCATGTCAATTGATGTCTCAAGTGTTAACCTCAGGCAGAAACATCACTGATTTACATGGAAGAAGCATGGTAATGCCATTAATTTCCCCAAATCCTGGCTGACCTTCATGCAATTTTATAAATAGTCAATCCTGACTTGTTGAAAATTATGTAAATAAAGTGAAAGATGCCTTAAAATCTGACAAACTTTGAGTATAACCAAGATCTAAAGTTATCATCTTAGGATAAAAGAACCATTCATACCCTCCCTTTATATAGTAAAGGCAATCTATCTAACACCATTTAGGTCAGCTGTGCTGAAAGAACTATGGCCTTTGACATGTTTTCTCTACCCCTTGTAGAGTGCGGTGGTTCAAGTTCAGTGCTTTGCTCTCTTTGTGTTCCTGTAATCAAACAGTACTGCAAAAGGTAGGCTAAATGTACAATTTTCGTTGTTGTTGCTGTTCAGTAAGTGACTATGATGGAGCTCTAGAGAAGAGGTAATAAACTCAAGGGCTCCCCAGGTTAAGGCAGGGAATGTCAATGAGTGAAGATGCCTGATGGCCACTGTGGGGACCTGAAGGACAGGCAAAGGGACAGCATGCACAGTTCCAGCTGACTGCTGTTCTAGAGGAAAGCATACCTACTATTGCCAGATTTCCAGTGTTGCTCTTTCTAGAGAACAAAATCTGAATTTTCATATGGCATTTCCAATTTTATGTTATGTTTTAATTTTATTTTAACTAATTAAAGTTTTAAAAAATAATACAAGCCTAATCAAACATGTCATTTGGTCAATAAATGAGCAGGGATGAATTTTACAGTCAGGTAAGAATTTGGGAGGACAATTTTGAAGGTAGTTTTACATGGATATTACATGTAACCTTCCCTTGATACATGCAGCCCAAAGAATCTCAAATGGGTTCATTTGTCATCTAATTAATATTACCAACATTCATACTAGGAATTTCTCTGTTCAAATGAAGCAAGTAGAAGATTAGGCCATTATTCTGAAATTTATATTAATGCATAGGCTTATCCATATTTTAAGGAAAAAAAAACCAAAAAACAAAACTAAGTCTATAGGGAAGGAGGTAAGCAAAGCCCAAGATCACACAGAGCAATTCAATGGGCTCCAAAGGGTAGGCAGAGGAGAAATGGCTTCCTATTTCCACTCCAGGAAGGCAATAACATGGACACTAATTCCTCTGCATACCTTGCCTAACCAAACTCTTGCCTAACCTAACTCTGACACTTGATTTATCTAGAGTACCTCCAAGTATGGGGCGCCTGGGTGGCTCAGTGGATTAAGTGTCTGCTTTTGGTTCCAGCCATGATCTTGGAGTCCTGGGATCGATCCCCACATCGGGCTCCCTGCTCAGTGGGGAGTCTGCTTCTCTCTCTGCCCCTCACCCCACTCTTGTGTTTTCTCTCTCTCAAATAAACTTTAAAAATAAATAAACGAACCAACAAACAAGCAAATCGCTGGGCAGGACTTACTTCAAGTGTTCCTGACCTACCTTCTTGTTGCTTCTTTCCTCTCCACCCCCCAATTTTTTTTTTTTTTTAAATACTCTAAAACTCTGTGTTACCCGACTGGAGTAATTGTCTTGCCCGTTATCTTATTAATGACGGTTTCCATGACTCCACCATCACAACATTATACAGACACCACAGCTCAGAAGAGTTTCAGAATAACAGTGCTGTGTCTAAAATAAGTAGTAATTGGTTTTGAGGACAATAGCAATAAAATACAGTCAAAAAATTATAAAGGTTATAGAAAGACTAATAGAAGAGATTAAGCTAAAGACCTTAAGGCAATGCCACAGATTGTGGATTAAGCTTAAACCTGTTTTTGCGGAGTAGAACCCAGTTGTAATTAATACTCAAATTCAATTAAGGACTACATTAAAACTTAAAATAAATGGTGTATTTGTCCATTCTGTCCTAAACCAAAAATTATCACTGTATTTGGAGAATACCAAAGAAAGAATGGAATGGTTGTACATGAATAAAATGATAAGTGCTGGGGTGCTTGGGTAGCTCAGCTGGTTAAATGTCTTACTCTTGGTTTTGGCTCAGATCATGATCTCATCAGACTTTTGAGAGGGAACCCTGGGACCCACTCCTGCTCCTCACGGAGTCTGCTTGGGATTCTCCCTCTGTCCCTTCCCTCATTTGCACACACGCACTCTCTCTCTCTCTAAAATAAATAAAAGTATTTTTAAAAAATGTTATGGTGTTGCTCTCTGCCACATAAAAAGTGATTAACTCTCAGATCAACAATAAGTTACTCCCGGGGTCCAAACTCTCCACTGCTCTGATGTTCGTCCACCTAGTCTTTGGATAACTACAAAAAAGAGACTCTTCCTTACTCCTCGGTAGATCAAAATTTCAAATGTCTGATGACAGTATTTTCATCCTCATCAGTAGTTACCACAACCAACAAAACAACAAAGTCAACAATCTCAAAAGACACACACACATGTATTTTCAATTTATCTATTTAGAAATAAATCTAGAAGTCATATGTAAAATTATGTATATGTTTTGGGGAAGATAGTAAACAATTTTCAGAATCTCCAAAGGGCTTCTTCACAAACAAAAGGTTAATGATCTAATATCTAGAATTTCCTCTCATAAAACTTAAAAAGTTGGTTCTCCGACACTTCATCATTAATGTCACCGTAATTAACTCTCCTTAACAACCATCCCTGGTTAAAATAACATTAATGTATGTTTCTGCTTAACACCTGGCAACAAATTTTTACATGTTTCTGAAGTTATACCTTTAAGCATAGACAATAAGTAATCAAAAAAATTACTAGTAATGAAGATTTAGGAGTCAACCCTTATTGAAAGTAATTTTTTTTATTAATTGAAATGATTTCAATTTTTTTTTCTTTTAAGATTTTTATTCATTTATTTGTTAGAAAGAGAGAACACAAGCAGGGGTAGCAGCAGGCAGAGAGAGAAGCAGGCTCCCTGCTGAGCAATAGTCCAATGAGGGACTCGATTTCAGGACCCTGGGATCATGACCTGGGCAGACACTTAACGAAATGAGCCACGCAGATGTCCCTGAATGTAATTCTTTTAATCCTGTCATATATTTTAACTTCCTTGGCAAGTTACGTGTTTTGTGGAAAGAGTCCTGATGAAGGAATTATAAGATCCATGCTGGTCATTCATAGGCATGCCACAGGCATAACAAATTTCATCCTCAATTTTATCATTTTACAACATGAGGATGGTAAACAACTCTCCTGGGACCAATACAATGACTCATATGATAATTTCCATGTAGTATATGGTAAATATGAAACTTCTAAAACAATTCTAGATTTTAAAAATTAAGATAGTTTGTAAACTCTAAATGCAGTAGACTCCACTTTAGAGTTTTACAACAAAGAAAAATTTTAAGAAGTTAAAAACATTTAGGAATGTTGAAAATAGTCAATCCATCCTTAAACTTCTTGGAAGCCACAGGGGTTAGTAGCGTGGGCTCTGCAGCCAGACTGTGGGTATTCATACCATCATACTATCTTGGCAACCTTATCTAGGTCTCTCAACCTCTTTCAGCCTCGATTTCCTCATCTGGAAAATGGACATGATTATATTCCTACTTCATAGTACTCGTGAGTAATTGAGCTAAGACATGTAAAGTGAAAAATGCCTGTCATATGGTAAACAGTATCTAAGTAATAACTACAATTATAATAATTATAAAACTTCTTTGGGAGGAAAAAGCCCAATTGTCTGAATCCTAATGCCATATCTGATTACCACCCTTTTTCTCCATAATTCTTGGAAATTTTATTTGACCAATCTTTTTTTATACCATCTTTTTTCCCCCCGAGTCTAGGTACAGCATCTATAATATGCTTCCTTCATTCATACTCTCAAACTCCCTTCTCCATTGCCAATTATGATCTTCATTTTGGTAAATTTAATTTCCCATGTAGTGACATGTAGATGTCTAACCAAGGGGAATAAAATCAAAGACCCAAATTTAACTTGGTGACAACCTTCAGACTGCCTATTTATTAAAATCCTTTCCTGTTCTCTCAAATCATGATTATCACTTAAGTTCTCTTTGATGCCTCTCTCACATGTCTTCCACATTAGCAGAGGGTAGAGGTTAAATGCTATGGGTTGTGGAGACACATCTGTATCTGAATCCTGGTTCTAGAACTTAACTGATTATATAGACTTGAGCAATTTATTTAACTTTCTGCCTCAGTGTCTTTCATCTGTGAAATGGGATAATACTATCTGTATCAAAAGGTTCTTGTTGAGATAGAAAACAACAAATATTGGAGAGGATGTGGAGAAAGGAGAGCCTTCTTATACTGTTGGTGGGAATTCAACTTGGTATAGCCCCTTGGAAAACAGTATAGATTCTTCAATAAATTAAAAATAGAGCTACCCTATGACCTGGCAATTGCACTATTAGGTATTTACTCCAAAGATACAGATGTAGTGAAAAGAAGGGCCATATGTGCCCTAATGTTCATAGCAGCAGTGACCACAATAGCCAAACTGTGGAAAGAGCCGAGATGCCCTTCAACTGATGAATGGATAAAGATGTGGTCCATATGCACAATGGAATATTACTCAACCATCAGAAAGGATGAATACCCAGCTTTTGTATCAACATGGATGGGACTGGGGAGATTATGCTAAGTGAAATAAGTCAAGCAGAGAAAGTCAATTATCATATGGTTTCACTTACTTGTGGAACATAAGGAATAACATGGAGGACATGGGGAGAAGGAAAGGAAAAGTGAATGGGAGGAAATCAGAGGGGGAGATGAATCATGACAGATTGTGGACTCCAAGAAACAAACTGAAGGTTTTAAAGGGAAGGGGAGTGGAAGGATGGGTGAGCCTGGTGATGGGTATTAAGGAGGGCACGTATTGCATGGGGCACTGGGTGTTATATGTAAACAAAGAATCTTGGAACATTACAGCAAAAACTAATGGTGTATTGTATGGTGACTAACATAACACACACACACACACACACACACACACACACAAATAATACAAAAGGTTGTTGGGCGTCTGAGTGGCTCAATCATTAAACATCTGCCTTCAGCTCAGGTTATGATCCCAGGGTCCTGGGATAGAGCCCCACATCAGGCTCCTGCTCAGCAGGAAGCCACTCCTCCCTCTCCTGCTCCCCCTGCTTGTGTTCCTGCTCTCACTATCTCTCTGTCAAATAAATAAATAAAACCTTTTAAAAAAAGGTTCTTGTTGAAATTAAATGCGTTTATTCTTATAAAATATTTCAATGATTCCTGACATAGAGTAATGCTATATAACATATATTAAATGAAAACCTAAACTAATTTCACACTGATTGTTCTATGGTTTGAAGTCCACAATACTCATTTAAGAAATACACACTGTTCTCACCAGTATGATTTCTAGTCACTGTTTCTGTCAGATCACATTGCATACTTAAAGCAAAATAAACTTTACTGCAAAGATACTGATTTTTCATTAGAGTCTTCCTTACGCCTAGAGTCTGTTGTATACTACAGATATATTTAATGAGTTTTCAAATAAAACATATTCCATTAACAAATGATTCAAGATTCATAAATCAATGATTTTCTTACTAGGAGTAATAAGTGACCATTTTTTATTTCACTAAAGTAGAAAAAAATTTCATTCAATTACAAGGCAAGCAACTGTGTGTATGTATGTGTGTGTGTGTGTGTGTGTGTGTGTGTGTGTGTATATATGAACATCTGAACACTTGTTAAGGGAATGAACTACTCAGGAGAACTGTGAAAACTTCTGTAAAAAAAACTTCATAATTGCAATGAATATTATTTGGCCGAATCATCTTATGAGTACTCCTGGCAGAAAGGTGATCTTTCAAAACCTCACAAAAATAGAAATTCTCCTTGATGTCAGACAAAACCCCAAATCCAGGACCATGGAGAGCTCACCCACACTGCCTGGGAAATGGGCGATGGCAGCACTTGGGGCTTTAGCTTTGATGAAAGTGGGGTGGGGGGCAAGGCCAAACAACGAAATTCTATTTGAGACAGAAACAAGCAAAAGATAACAACAGGGTGAAAAAAAAAAAAAGTAAAAAGTTAAAGAACAGGCACTGTCACTATCACAAAGCCAATATTATGAAATTGACTCAGTATTTGCGATCTCTCTGAAGCTGCCACGGAACTGGATAAAGATGTCAATTATTTATTAGGCCACTTGCCCATGGTGGCAAAAAACAGATAACTTCGCACTTGATGACTCATTAAATTAAAAGAGGTAAGTTATCCTTTGTGGCTTATCAAATTTAGCTTTGCAAAATTGATTACTTTGATCTCCTACTTAGCAGAAATAGTTATGATGATTATGGAAACAATATAGCTGGAGATCTACAGAGGATAACAAAGAGCAACATAATTGTCACAGAGGAACAACAAAAGTAAGCCAACTTCAATGTTTCTTCTCCTCCGATGACTTCTTCATAGTTAGACGTTTACCAGCTCTTCTCATATAACTTATAATCATGTGAACTAGCTCTTGATAAGGACATCATTAGAGTCACACTATGTCTATGTGAACATCCTCTCTCTCAGCCTCAGTTTGAACACCTTCATGTAAACTTTTAGAATACAATAACCCATCTCTGTAAAAGATCACAGCAGATTTGGGTCCTCTAACTGGAGGAGAAAGAAAAGGTAGAGTCAGAACCGCTTTAAATTTTGCCTTTTTAAAGTACTTCTGAGGAGGCAGAAAGGCAGGTTTTTATGGATTTTCCTACTTGTTTTGCTTAGGAGAACCCAACACTACAGACTTCTATTTATCAATTAATCTGGCATACAGCCTCAAAGGAAGAAGGTCGACCTGCATTAAAAATGCAGCCATCAAAAATTCATCAAAGGTTTCAGCATTTTAACTCATGAACCTTTGAACACCTGCATACTTGTCAGATCTCTGGTCATAGTTAAAGGTGAAATCTATAGTTACTCCAGTACCTAACTCCTGCCCTGACATGAGCAGAATGAGGATTCCCAGGGAAAAAGTAAAGATTCTATAAGCACTGCTTGCCCTTCTTTCATTACTTTCAATAAAACGGCCCAATACACATTGGCATCACATAGAGCTCAAAGTCAATCAAATCAACCTACTGCAAAGAAAAAAAAAATCTTTCAAGAGTATTTTTGCCTCGTGACTGTAAATATCGGCTTTCTCACAAGGCAATATAATTGAGAAATGCATAAACAGCTATGATCTAGTAGGATTATACACTACATAGCTCACAAATTGGAGTCTTTTAGTGCTCTCCAAGAAAAGGTAATAATTTCTGAAACCCTCCTTTAATGTGTGAAGGAAAGAGTAGAGTACATGCTGGAAGTTAAAACTGGAACCTTCAAGTTCAAGGTAAGAACTCTGCTGCTTAACTAATGCACTGCTCATAGCTGTCATCATTAATTTATGTTAGCCTCTGTAAACATCAAGAGTATAATAGGCCAATTTCACAACTAAATATAGATGCACATTTTGCCCTTATATAAATGGCAGATTGCTGCTGTAGATCATCACGGCAGCAACACGTCAGTAAAAAGATGCACTGTTTGATGGTCCGATGCTCACACAATATATAAAACCAGTTGTAATGGTTGTTTGGAAGCAAAGTGTAACATAGCAGCAAAATTTCATTTGTTCCACAAACTCAGGATATATTAAGCTCGGCTGACAAAGACTGTTTGATGTGCTAAATCAGTTTGACCTTCATTCTTGCTTTATTTTTCTCATTTAACATGTGAAATAACCATTATTTTTCCCCATGTGAGAAAATATCATGAAATCGATGGCTTTAAAAAAAAAGTGTCCAAAACATCTGCAACTGCTAACATTTCATAAAGTATCAAAATGAAGACGCATCCTTAAAATTTTTTTAACTAAGATAGACTCTGATTGAATAATCATGACCCATTTTTGACTTGTAGGAAAATAGATCAAAAGAGTAATTAGAGCCATTCAGCTGAGTGCCTTCCCTCATCTTCAGAAAATGCCTTGTGTATGTTTGAACTTAATAATTAAATTAATTGGTTTTAGCCAATGAGAGTTTTTATTCTTAACACTTTAAATAAGAGGATTTAATTCCAGAATGAGTCATTAGAATAGTAATAAAGAACGCTGAGAGGTCTGCACAATCCTTTTCAACCAATGTTCACCTTGATTCAAATAATCCCTGAATGAACCACAGCAAGACCAAACTATTCATTGTATGCTTTGGTGTCTGCCAAAAACCTCATGAATCAAAGTGTTTTGTTCTTCATTTTCCCCCCAGAACTTTAAGCTGTACAACTGGCAGTTCCATAATAATGGAAAAACTGTGGCTTTATCAAGTAATTTCTCTCCACCCAATAAAGAGCACTTTACCTTGGAGCAACTTGTATATTTCACACCTTAAATTTCTATTTACCAAATCAGCTAATCACTTCACAATTGAACTCAGAACAAAAAAAAAAAAAATTATCAATTAAAGTGGTTGAAACTCCTGCAAATTATCATTTAGGAATGAAGTAATTGCTTTCATCAGGGCAGAAAAGCCCGCCAGAACAGAAATGTCACTTTAGATTAGTGTTCTCACTCCTGAAGCTATGGATGACACAGCTGATATAAGACTAAATGCCAAGACCAATCAATTGCTTTTGTGGCTCTGCTCTGAGCTGCTGTAAAAGGGGCCATTTTCTAGGATCTACTCTTCATTATAGTAAATGCTATCTCCTTGGTAACATAATTCCATTTCTCATAAATTCTGTCTGAGAGCATTGTCCTAACAATGGATGTTTGTGGAAAAGAATGCTGTTGGTTTAATGCACAGAATTAAGTGTGAATGGCTGTCAAACTGCTATAGTTTACTAGTTCTTACACATAAATTGTGTCTTATACATTAAAAAGAATTCTTAGGGAGAAATGAATGTCCTAAACAAGGGTAGGATATTGTACGCGAAGGCTCCATGCTACCGGTTTAGGATTTTGACGATTCTAGTATTTATCTGTCTTATACATTCAGTCAGTCAGCTCACACCCAAGGTGGGTGAACACTTCACTTACTTTCGCAGCAGCGTAGTTTGCAAATGCAAAACCTCAGAAGCAAATATGGACTCATTAGGCAACTGCATGCGATTTGTGAATAGCCACAACTGTGTTAAAAGAAGGAAAAAAAAAAAAGTGTTCTTTGAGCCGAGCCCTTCCTGGAAAGCATCCAGATCTTAATTTGTATTGTTCGTCCTCCTGAAGTTACAAGAATCTGGATTGCAGCCTCCAATTAAAAGGAAATTGAAGAAGCTAATATAGTGAGAAAGCAGCAATTCCCTGCCCTGTTCTCTTCAGGTCTGAAGTTTAGAAAGAGATTCAGGATCACGGGTCTTTGCCCGACATGGGATGAAGGCTTTCTCATCCTGGTGAGCACACATGTGTAACTTCCATTAACAGTAACAGGAGTCGTGAGCACACATTGAGAGGAAAGTCTGCTGCTAAATATTTGAAAGGGTCAGAGCGTCTCTGCTGAAAGGCAGAATGAAAGGGAACGATGGGCACCCTGTGACTGCAGGACATTTTACTGACCACGCGAAGGGCAATTGCTGGAATTGCTACCACTCCATGGAGCCGCAGTACTATTTCCAGAGTTATCAGTAGCAGGAAAGTTTGCATGATGTTTCTGCTTTGAGATTATTCAGTATCCCCAAAGAACAGCGTGAACCTTAGCGTAATAATAAAAGCAGACACATTTGAATGCTTTCTCTATTTTGGCCACACTCCAAAGATTTTAAATATCATCTCATTTAATTCATGGTTGCCAGTATCAGCCATAAAGGGGAAAAAGGTTACAGTAACCATGGAAGACAATCTCTGGACACTATGGATGCTGAAAAACAGGGTTGCTTTGAGCCCCTCTTTTGGGGGCCCCTGCATGGGTTTTGTACTTCCCCTCAAACTTGCCACATCCTTCACCCCAAAACTAGGTTTTTTAAAAGATTTATTTTAGAGCTCAAGTGCAAAGTCAGAGGAGGGGAAGAAGACACCGAGGGGGAGGGAGAAGGACAGAAGCAGACACCCAACTGAGCATAGAGCCTGATGCCATGTGGGGTTCTGCCCCAGGGCCCCGAGATCATGACCTGAGCTGAAATCAAGAGTTGGACACTTCACCTGCCTGAGCCAGCCTGATACCCCTAACACTAGGAGATTTCTTGTCTCAGGGAACGGCTTTCCCCAGATCTTGGACTTCGGGTGCTAAAGCAGGACAATCATGGGCAAACCAGGACAGCTGGTCACCCCAGAAGCATTACTGTCTCCGTCTCACAGATAAGAAGATCAAAGCACAGAGAGGAAAAGTCACTTGGCTGGAGCCAGTGAGGGCTGTAGCGGGAATTTGAACCCTGGGAAGATGACTCATGTAAGGCCCTTCCAGCCCCACAGTGTATTGCCTCTATAAGAATAAAGTCCTCACGATATCCCCTTTCCTGATCATATTTATAGGACAATTAAGTCACTGACCAAGTTTTCCTTAATTTACAATCACCTATATAAATCGTATAAGTATTATGAAAACATTAATTTCTTAAGGAAATATCCAACAAAACCCTGTTTTTCAGGCTTACCAACATTGCAATTTGAAGTAGATAGATCCGCTGTTAATTGCTATAAGTCCCACACTAAATTGCTTTGGAATTCAAATTCAAATGACCTTTTCTAGAGGGAAAATTCACTTTTTCCTTTAATTTTCTTTAAGTGTGATTTCAAACACTTTTGAAAGCACAACTAAGTGGAAGAAAGCTTTTGAAAACTTTCAAGCGTGATAGGAGAAACTTGGAAAGGAGAAAGCATGCTTTGACAAGTTTGAAGATCTTTAAGTATGAAAAATGAAAGTTATGGTCATGTGAACACTGCAAACAGCACATGCTTTTACTTGACATCAATGAACACACCATTATATTGTAACTCCCTGCATTCCTTTGTGAAATAGAGATAATTAAGTAAAAAGGGTCACCCTTTCTTTAAACACTACAATGGAGAAAACAGGTCTTAAGGAGACTATATATTCTATCTCCTACTTATTGCTTAAGACATATTTTTATTTACTCTTTCATCAAGATTCCCCAAAGCACAGCATATGGTTTCCAGGGATGTAAATTGTCACAATTTCTGGAGAACACTTTGGCAAATACATATCCAAAGGATTAAAAATTTGTCTCTTTTTGAACAAAGCTAAGGATGTGAATATATTGCTAAGAGAATATTCACTGTCTTTTTGATAAACTTTGGAAACCTATTATGGAGTATTCAAGAGCTTGAACACGGATGTTGAAACAAAATCTCCGATGGCTTGGAAAATTTTTCTTTACAATATAGCAAGCAATCAAAGACAGTTTATAAAGCAGCAAGTATAGTAGGATCAAACAATGGCTGCTGTATATCTATATAGGGGGGTATCAGATAAAATACATCCAAATCTAGATTAATTCCCATAAACCAAAATAATAAGATTGGTTGTTTTGACGTGGTAGAAATTACTAATGGAGGAGGTGGAGAGAACTCTAATTTCTGAAGTATCTTTAAGAAGATGTATTTTTATATAAAAATTACTTTATAAAAATAACTTATTCTGGGGCAAATAATACATTATAAGTTAATAAAAATAATTAACGAAATTTTTTTTTAAAAATTTAAAAATAACTTATTTTTTGGAGTCCAAGTTGAACCCCAGAAGTGCCCTGATGCTCAAAGGTATTTTTCATTTAATAAAGGTTTACCTGATAGTGCTATCAAATGTCAGCCTGTCACCACTTGTCATAAGAGAAGGGTCTAAATATTTGGAGAAAATGCTTGGCTTGTTCATTTGTCTATAAGAAAATGCTTAGCTGAAATTGGCAAAGCCGAATGAGGTCTTCATTCCCTCCTAAGTTATCCCCCACTTGTCTCCAACCAAAAGACTGAGTCCATTAGCCACACAGCCCAGGGTACCCCAACCCCAAAAGCAGTGCTTTACTCAGTATACACTATGCCAGCTGCTTGGCTGGAGATGTGGTTGTGTTACCACGTAGTGACTGGCTTGGTTAGTGAGGGCAAACTTCGATTCTTACCCAGGAAACAACAAACATACAAAATAATGGAAAGGGCTTCCTGAAGCACATTCTCTGTTCCTAACTCAAGTCTAGGGTAAGAAGCTGCTCCGAAGGCTATTTTGAGATCATCCAGCTCTGTAACACTGACCAACCCGTTATAACCAGGGTCATTCATTGTTTTTCCATTGATTGCTGTACCTCACACTTCTAATGGGTTTTGGTCCTTGGTGATAGGTGGCTCTGTGTTATTAGAGGACAGACATGCAGGATTCCAAACGTTATTATGTGCCAGGAGTTCCCTATAATTTGAGGGGTCACGATCCCTCACCAAGAGGCTGTAGGAAGTGGGACAACATAGAAAATGCCTGTTTATTTCCAGGCTTCCATCACTCAATCAGAAACCAAGTCCTCCATGGATCCTACATTCTTTTGAGAAAACTTGATAAATGTTTAGTCCTCCCCTAAAAATATGACTTGGAGGAAATACATGTCAGTTTTTCTGAGCCAAATCAGATTACATAATGAGATGATAAAGATAAGTAACATATCGAGGTAGGATATCGAGGTAGGAGAGGTTTAAAATACATAAAATCAGAATAAAGTAATTAGGCACATTTTCTTCATGAGTTTGCAGGCTGCTCATGGAAAAACCAAAGGTTCTATCATGTTATGTGTATGCGGGAAACTAAAAAGACCCAGCTATCTCATTAATTGAAAGTCAGCACTGAATTTCCTGATTCTGAACAAATCATTACCATAACTTTAATAGTAATATGAATCCAAACTGTTGCTAGCAAATTCTCAGATGCAGGAAAGCACTGGGGGGGGGGGCTTATAAACTGATACAGAAGAGCCTCGTTAACAGAAATGGGGCAATGAAAGCCAGAGCTTTCCTCAATTGGCCCCTTACATAAAGCCTCCATAAAGAACCCTAGTATCTGAATCTAGAAGACACCAAAAATGAAAACACAGAAAATGTGTAACCCACGGTTGAGCACTCCCTCCCTGACCTTTAGGCCTCATATAGTCTTTGACCACATGGAATATCCATTTTGACCAAAATAGATATTCTGCTCCCCTTTTCCTCACCTCCCAGCACTGTACAGGAGCCCGTTCGTAAATTTCCCATCTATCTTCTCCTTGTATTTCATTTCATTTTTTTGGGCTGAGATATTCATCTTACGGCGTTTTCCCTCAAGGTCTCCTTCTAAGTTATTAGCCAACAAAAGATCACTGAGTCTTCAGTCTCACTTCTGAAAACAGCAGTGTTTCCCAACAGCACAGTTAGGAAGATCGTGTACAGATCAAGGAGCCACCAAGAGCAGCGGGGGCAACTTTGTCATGTTCTCACGGTTGAGGACATGACTCACTTTCCAAACACATGCATGTGCATGCACACACAGACCCACACACTCACAAACACACCACTGTCATTAAGGTATTAAGTTATCTATGTGACTGCCTCTAGCTATGACTTCTCCAATTACTCATCACTTTCCAAATTCTTAGAGGTGAAATTTGAGCATTACGAGCTCAATTACTCAATATGCCATGATTATCCTTCAAATTCTGTTTCTTTCCCCTCACTTTGTCTGTTAGTTTCTTTCTATACAATTTCCCTCATTTGACTTAGTCATATCTTATCTAAGAAAACTCACATATCCAAGAAGAGTAGTTTTTTTTGTTTGTTTGTTTGGTTAGTTGGTCTTATGAATTATGAATCTGGCACAAGTATATTTACATCAGGGGTCACAAACTTAAATACCTGCAGGACGTGACAAAATTATACAAATTAATAGGGAGGACTAAGTATAAGAGAGCAATGCAAACCTGACAATGGCAACTGGATTTCATTGTTGAACAGATAACAGGGAGTGGTGGGGACTATGACAAACTGGAGAGTACATACCCAGACAACAGGGGGCATTCATTATTCAGGGAAAAACAAACATAAACAAGCAAAAAATATTGCTAGTAGATGGGAATATGGACCCAAAGTTGCCAGGGCTTCCTTTTTAGCAGTAGTTGGAAAACTAGGGCTTTTTTTTTAAATGTAAAATCTTTCATTTTCTAAAAATATAAGCATCTCATTTAAAAAAATGGAACTCTTTGCAGGCTCCTATGGGCCTCATTTGGCCTGTGGCATTTAGCAAACAGTGGTTTAATGCCATTAGTAACCTTTCCTGAGAGTAAGATGTAATTACTGGGTATATAAGGTGTAGGATATGAAGATATGTAGCAGTCAGGTGACACTGAAGAAATCAGAAAGAGGCATAAAATGAACGGACATGAGGAAAGTTAAATTTGGAAGAAACTAATTATTAAAGTGATTTTCCTAAGTGCTCAAATTTCTGCTCTTTCTTTATTCTGTTTTATAAATTTCCAAAAAAATAATCTGGAAAAATTAGATAGCATTAGATAGACTATTCCATAGGATTTAAGGTATATGTGTGTATGGGTCCATTTACAGCATGTAAGTTTCAAGCATTTAATAACAACTAAAAGTTCAATCAGTTCACCGTGATAGCATCCTGTGCAAAATAATTTTTAATAAAAATTAAAATAGCCCTTTTTACAATGAGTCATTAGCGTGCAGTCCCTGAAAAATTAGTGATTAAATTATGGTAACGATTTCTTAAAAGGACATGCTAAATAAGACTTTGTTGTTATTAAGTTTTGGTTAAGAAACTGTCCTGCTATGTATGTCCTCAAAAAGTATTTGTTGAAAGATAATTATGCTGATGATCTAAATGTCCTTAGAAGTCATGATTAAAATTAGTAAACAAAGACATCCAGTAATAGTGCTACTGAAATTAAATTTACCCAGTAAATCAATAGTTGGAATGGTATTACAGTGAAGAAGGAAGGGAAAGAGGGAAGAAACACAGATATTACCCCCTCCCCTCCAAACCTGGATACTAATAAATTCTTCCCTGCCAAAGCTATTTAAATCTTGAACAACAACCTCATGCCCTTTCTACACTCTAGAAAGGGTGCTGTAGAGACCACCAAACTGAGTCAAGAAGGAGAAAGAGAAGTCAAGAGCCTGTCTAGCCTCCTTTGTTAACCATAGACAGTCTTACTCAGAATATCAAATCACCATACAGCCTTCCCACAAATCAGGTAGACATACAACAATAAGGAATCAGAGAACCGGGGTGTCCTGGGTGGCTCAGTGGGTTAAGCCTCTGCCTTCGGCTCAGGTCATGATCTCAGGGTCCTGGGATCGAGCCCCGCATCAGGCTCTCTGCTCAGCAGTGAGCTTGCTTCCCCCTCTCTCTGCCTGCCTCTGCCTACTTGTGATCTCTCTCTCTCTCTCTGTCAAATAAATAAATAAAATCTTAAAAAAAAAAAAAAAAAAGGAATCAGAGAACCATTCCTAAGGGGATATCCTAGATCTTCACATAATTGTATCCCTTTGCTAATTCTGTGTGTTTATGTGTAATCAGAAATATAAAAAAGTGGACAAAGCCAATGCTCCAAAGAGAACACATAAAAGATCACAGAGAAAAGGATTTAACCTGGCAGGGCAATTACAAATTAAGATGAGATACTAAATCCTTATAAATTTCAGAATGACTGAGTATGACAGCCATCTAGAGAGGCCTTCTGAAATTCTACAAAGTTCTGGAACCTCTGTTTTCCTACAGCTGAATCTCCTCTGCTTCTGGATATGGGTTTTTATGTTTTGTGGGGTTTTTTGCCTTATTTGTATTAAGTGTGTTTACACAGTGTGTGCATCTGCTTTGCTTATTGGGGCAGCTGTGGCCTCTTCCTTTCCTTGTGGCTACATGCTCCTAGTCTCTGTCAGTGTCCTTTCCCCTCTGGGGTAAAGGCTGACAGCTCAAGTGGAAGGGACAGCCATCATCTCTTTATGTAGAGTCTGTTGCTTTATGAAATTGATCAGAATGGCACATTCTAGTCAATTTCACTCAGAGCAGGTGGAAGCAAGAGACATCCCTATGTAAAAGTCAGGCACCGCTTTTCATCTACAGCTTCCAAAACTGATTGTACAGTAGATCTCCACTGAAGAAGCAAACACACACATACACACATAGTCAGCTGACGTGCATCCTAGGGCAGACATGGAACAATTTGTGCACAACCCCCTCCCCGCCCCTTGCCTATGCGATACAGTAAGGAATGGTGTATGCTTGACTGTAGGCTATCATTTTATTGATAGACTCTGATGACATTATAAAATCCATAAGAGCAAAGAGCAAGTGATTTGCTCATGTCACTAGAAATCCAAAACAAAATTACAGCTTTCATTTAGAAGCCTTTTTGGAAACTTTTTTTTTTAAATCAGTCATGATGCATGGTTATCAATAACTGTATTTGGACCATGATGACAAGAGAGGGGGTAAAAACATCAAGCCAAAGCCTATAGAGAAAATAACCCCAAACTCTTCAAGCTCACAAGGACAACTCCTGATTTTACAAAATTCTATACAAATTGTGATAGAGATGGCAAGCAGAAAATGAGAGCAAATTTGACTGATTTCATCAAGATTTCTGTAAATATTCATTTACATGCTACTATGTGCTAAGTGTAGATTTAGATCTTTACACATAAAACCAACTTCAGATCTTTTATAGCGTACTTTACCAACATACTTGTATAAACGCCTGGACAATTCGCGTATAAAAAGCAGGAGTAAAGAGAAGAATCTCTCTTTCCTTCATGTCAATATGTTCCATTTTCATGCGAGCTCAACAGGTATTGTGTCCTCATATGGGCATCATAAACGTGGTTAAGGGGCCTCTATCTTCTGAAGATCCACCCATCAATGCACTTTCAAAGCATCACTTTAACAGACCCTTAAGTGGGGTGAAGGTCATTTGGAAATGTCTATGTAAGGAAATCCTACTAGTCCCAAGAAAGAGGGAGTTCTGGATGAGAAGTCAAGTTCCTCTCCTCTCTGTGTTTGGAGTAACTTGCATTCCTAGGCAGAAGAAGCCTAACCGAGCCATCCAAGACAGGTTGATCCCAGCAGTTACATCATGCTAACCGTGGGAGGTCCTGGATGGAACCAGTACATTTATCACAGTGACTTGCATGCAATTCTAGACTAAAGCAATTGAAAGATGGGTCATCTGGAAAACAAGTAGAGTTACTTGGGTAGGTACAGGTGGTTCACATAAGGAAGCTGTTCAATATAAGGAAAAATAGAACATCACAATCAAAAACTGATCTATAAGTAGTGAGACCTGGGTTCTGGGCCAACCTTGGTCACTATTAACTGTATGATTTAGATAAGACACTTAATTTCTCTAGCTCTGTGTTTTGTCACTGGAAAAACAAAGAGATTGCTCTCCAGTACATCTTTCCCCTTCAAGATCCTATTTTCCCTTAAGTGTTTGTCACATAACATTAATGATCTATTCGGGGAGATGTCTAAAGTGCACTGAAGTTATAGCCCATTTTCCTACAGTTTTAAAGTAGTGTGTCCTCCTGCATCCCCACTTCTCACCTGTTAGTATGTAATACAGTCACAGAGCCTCCAAGGAGGAAATATGCAACCTTACTCTTATATAGTGTTCTGTGAAATTTCATGGTTATTAAACTCATAGATGGTACACAAAAACTGTCCTAACTGAAATTTCTGATTAATAACAATGAAATAGTCTTATCACCACTTTCCCAAAAGAAAATCTGGGTCTCCCCAGAACTGACAAAGCAGATCATAGAAGAGTTACCCTTGAGTAATGAGTAATAATGAGTATCGGCTGACTAAGTAGAGAAGCATGGGGTTAATATAAGAGTTATACCTCTGTTTTAAACATAAATTAAACCCCTTTCCCATTGGTGGGTGGGAGAGGTTCCAATGATGGCAAAATTTACCTTTGTAAAGCATATGAGTTTACCCTCTGTGCATAGTATAATACCCTGGAACATTCCTACAGAATGTCAACCATCTGGATCAAACCATCAAACAACACATGTTGGTTGCTATCTACTAACATCAGGCCAAACCCAAATCAATCAATAATCTATATTTTGTGAACACCAGCATTTCTAGCATAGCACAGACACAAATGCAATACTCCTATCTGTCTCCAAGGTGAGGTGAGTTAAACGGACAAGTATTATAAAGAGTGATATTTACACTGTTTTTCAACCTGTTCCCGGGGCTGACTCCACAATTCTTCCAAAACAGGATTAGATTTCAGGAGACGGTATGATCTGCAACTGACCTGAAAGCAACCACATACCACCCCCAACACTTTATTAAGCCAATGGAAATAACCCTGGTCAAAGTGGCAATACCACCACCACCATTTCTCCATGTAGCTCATGCCTTTTGACTTGCTCAGAGGTATGTGACTATTGGAATCACATCAGAATGCATTATTCTTTCATTGACACATAAATCTGATTTGTTGTTAATAATACTTACTGCACCTACAAACAACATAGGCAGGTCCCAGTGTGCCATGTCTGAAATTACTTTAAGCACTACATAAAAACAGCAAGCCCTATGAGCCACATGTTAAATAAAAATTAAATCTCCTTTCAGCTGAAATGTGTAGAGAATTTTTAATATGATAAACAATGTTACATTAACTTCACTTGAACTTTTGCAGGTTGGCAAAGCACGTTTTGAGTAGCTTATGGTCTTGATTGGTTAGTGAGTGATATTGAGCTCAAAGTTTGAGAAAGCCCCAAGCCATTAGTATTGTGCATTTGAGGTGAATGAAGGTATAAGCTTAGATGGGCTAGACTAAGAGAAAGAAAGAAGCACCTTTACAAAGAGCTATTATACCTGATAGGCTCCATACAAGACAGTTGAAATGTGAGCTTCAGTATTCAAAATAGAAAGGATACAATCATATGTCTGGTTAACTTACAGGAAATAGTTCCAGAGACAATTTTACACTAACTACAGTGATTTGGGCAATTTTTTAAAATAATACCAGCCAATTTCTCTCCATTATACTCTGCTGGCAGAAAATAAAACATTTTTCTTTGAAATGATTGCCTTTGGTTTTGTTAAATCATGCATTCTGTCAACATGTGGTCACCATTTTTACATGATCTTTCTGCTTCCCTAGAAAAGAATGAATTCACAGTCTGAACCCTGATATAAATATGTAATCTTGCAACGGTTAAGGCTTCTTCGATTACTACAAAATGAAGAGATAAGAAATAGATGTAGTATCAAAAGAAATGAAACAACAACAACAACAAAAAATAGATGGTGATGCCCAAATAAGTAGAAAGCTCCGATTCTTGCATCCACTCCCCAACGCTAAATGAAGCAAAGGCCCACGGTGACCATTTTTCTTACCGGAATACAAAGAGATTGTGTGAAGTCCCTGATTTTAAAGCGCTAATATCTGAAAACAAATGTGAAAGCCCTATTTATGTCCAGAGAGATGTTCTAGCAACTTGGCTGTAGCTAGCAAAAGGTTAGGAGAGCAGAGGTGGTAATGAAGTCTTAGAAGAAGAAACATCTTGTTATTGAAGACTTTGGGGCTGGAATTATAACATGCCTGGGCTGTAACTGCTTCTACTTGCTGTGTCATCCTCTGGGACGAAGATCCTTATCTTCATCATGCAGCCTGCACATTTTTAAAGCTAAATTATTTTTTTCAAAGACTGGAGATATTTGCTTTGTTGCTGCCCCTCTGGGCCTTTGTTTTTTGATACAGTGAGAACATAGCTCTTTTTAAGATCAGCACTACAACTTTGCCTACTTTAGTAGCTGGGATTTTCTAGAGTGTGCATTCAGAAAGCATCCTTGACAGTGCTGTTTACTTGACACAATTGCTTGAGTATATACTACATCTCAAGCTTTTATAGTAAAAAAAAAAAAGTTTATTCTAAGAAAAACTGAGATACTTCAAATGAATAAAGAGTAAAAATTTCCAGATACATTTTAAATTGAGTAAAAAAAAAAAAATGAAGGACCAAAACAAAGTGGTAATTTTCATATATGAAGGAGATGGCAAAGGAGAAGATTCTAATATGAGGAAAGGTAGTAGCAACTTGATCAGACTTAAAATATGTATTTTAAGGTTATAAGCATAGGAAACCCTCATCTGTTCCCTTCCCTCTGGACAGTTAACATGTGAAGTTAAAATGTAGACCACAGAGGACACATTTAAAAAGAACTTCTACCGCTGAGTAGCAAATGGGATTTAGGTAAGATTTCAACTGAGGGAGAGAATGGGTTGCGTCTCAGGAGTATGATGACCGTGTAAAGAGGACAGAGACATTCATGCTACTTCTTTGTCAAGGTAAAACTCAAGTTACTAGAACCCAGTTGGAACTTTCAACTAATCAGAATGATTTTCATATTCTTGACTTCACAGGTGGAGAAAACACAAAGAATCACCAATAGCAACAAATGGCTACGATTTTTTTTTTCCATTAACTACAAGCTCTCAGACGTTCTGTAAAGAGAACACACATTAACCCCCATTTCCTGAACTGTCCATATCTCCATTCTATAATGCCTGACTTGGTTCAGAAAAAAAAAAGAATGAACTGAGTCTTGGCAAACATGTGAATAATCAAGAAAAGACTTAGTTTCTATGTAGATTGCATTCTCATCAATGCATTGGGACATAAAGATTCCTAGAAAGCAGCAGAGAAGAGAGAGGGGGCAGTAAAGGGTCAGAACCTTAAGCATGTGCTTTCTTGTCCCAGGGCCTCATTTTTCTCATTTGTAAGGTATCTTGTCTCTCCGCCCACTAAGTTCCAAAATTCTTTGGAATCCAAGAATTTTGCCAAAGGGATTGCAACAAAAATACTTTGCCTAATTCAGGACCAACTAAAATGTCACTATGTGAGATGTCATATTTACTCATCAGGCATGTGATAACAATATAGGCATCACTTGCAAGAAGGGCTTCCAAAGGCCTAACCATTGCGTAGTTGGCACGTTCTGGCAAGATCCACCTGTCAGCATCCATTCTGGGGTCAGTGCCCAGGCTAAACCACCTTTAAATATCTGAACTCATATGCAGATCTCCAGGCTGCCTAGTTCAAGTGAATGCTTCCAAATCATGACACTAACTGTGTAAACTGTTTAAATACCAGAAGAACTTAAAGAAACTGTAGGACATTCCTTCTATTTCCAACTGGCCAATGTTAAAAAAAAAAAAAAAAAGAATTTAGGTAAAAATGGCTAATAATTAAGTGCTTACTATGGTCTTAGTGCTGTGCTAATTAACTGTTTCCTACGGTTTCTCTCACTGAATCCTTAAACCACCATGTGGTTATGTATTTACAGATGCGGACAGGAAGGTTAAAGCAGTCACATCATTTGTGTCAGGTCTCCCAGCTACTCATTCCCAGGTCTGGGTCAATCCCCAATTGAACTATCTACAAGCTACTCATGTTCAACGACCATGGTCAACACCAGGCCGGTGAGCTGACTGGGAAGAAAAGACACAGAAGTTCTAACCTTTTTATTTCTTTTTAAGATTTTTTATTTATTTGTTTGACAGAGACAGACACAGCGAGAAAGAGAACACAAGCAGGGGGAGTGGGAGAGGGAGAAGCAGGTTCCCGGCTGAGCAGAGAGACCTACGTGGGGCTCGATTCCAGGACCCTGGGATCACGACCTTAGCCGAAGGCAGAAGCCCAACGACTGAGCCACCCAGAAGCTCCCTAACCCTTTTAAATCACAAGTTACTATTAAAAAAAAAACAAAAAACTATGATGAGTTTACCACATCAGCAAATTTAGACGACTTTTTAAAAATCCCAGAATTTGATTCCAGGACCTAGGACTGCTGTGGTAAATTTGAGATGTCTTCTTTTTATAAAAAATTTATGAGTTCAGTTTACATAAATTTGGAAATAAAATAACATGGTTGCTTTGTGTGGCCATCTGCCACTCTCATGAGTATCTCTAGCTACAAAATTGAGAATACTGGTAGTTTTGCTGTGGAGTTAATTGAAGCCTTCCTAAGAATAATTTTAATTCAGTGTTTTAGAGCCAAATTCTGCTTTATGATCCACATTTCACATAGTATTTCTGAAAACTAGAGCAAGCCAAAGGTTTGATTGGCATTCTGAAATCTTTCAGATTAAAACATGATCCAGCTATCTTCTGCTATATATCTAGTGTCAAAACCAAGACCCACATAAGTTAAAGTGGTTTTCCAAGTGCAGTGTAGGCATGACCTGTGACATTGCATAGAGGATTACCCCCTTAAGCATTGGGACCATCTTTCTATCTTTATGGTTATCCTATCCTGTCACATAATCACAATTATCTATGTTCCCCACACCTCTAATTATATAAGTGGCTACATCGTCCTCAACAAATTTATAAGGCTTAACGTTTGGCTACAACGTGCAAAAGCACATGATATATAGCTTTAAATTAATATTTCTTTCCAGTATGTTCTTCCATCCAAGGATATTTTATGATTTCTGCTGATAAATGCTTTTAGAAGTAGTTTCTCAAAAAGCTCATTTTTGGATTAAAAACAGCAACGCTCTTCAGATACAGTACAAAGCACGTATTTGAGAGTTGATCAGTTATTCTTTGTGTGTCTTAATTCAGCCATTGTCTCCGAAAAGAGTCAGTTGCTTTCACAAAATTTCATTTTGACCATTTACAAAATGAAAAGATCAAAGACTCACCAATATTCTGAATGCATTATGTGAATTATAGAAAGACAACAAAGAATTTGGAGGGAAAAACCCTAAGTATCCATTATTATCATAACAAAAATAGCATTGCTATCTATTAGAAGAGAGGAGAGGGAAGTGAACAAAAGTAATTATCCAAGCTATAATTTGGCCCTGTCAACAGAGCACCCCTCTTCAGACTAAGAAAAGGCTCGATAATAATGAGCTCTAAAGAAATGTCTCACAAATGCCAGTTTGGGGGGTGGGGGCGCCAGAACAACGTCCTAAGACTAAGTGCAGGAGCTGTGGCATTGCCCGTGCAGGACACACAGAGTCCCCCACCTGTGTCTTCTGGGAACAGGGGTTCAGGAAGGCATGTGGACTACAGGTCAGTTACTTTTGCCACAAGCAAAATGGAAACACTCGCTCTGTTTCCTTCATGTTTTCTTCTTACCACTCACTTGTTCATCAAATGGCACCCAGTCTGAGAGACAACCAACCAAAGGCTTAAGGATCCAATTCAGACTCTTTCGTTTCTACATGAAAATACTATTTTATGAGGTGTTTTTTTTTTTTAAATGTTAAAGGTATAGAGGAATAGAAAGGCAAATGTCAAAGTTACCCAACCAACCTCTAAGTCTTTCCACCCTTGCAAGTGATCATTACGAGTTGCTCCTTATGTATTTTTCTAAAAGGGATATATACACTTAAAAGAATCTATATGTTAATTTCACCTTCCTTGCATGAATAAAATCATCTTCTTGATATTGTTCTGAAACTTGCAAATACAGGTCTTGAACTTCCACACACATAAATCTGTTTAAATTCTACCCAGCACTGCACTGGGTGGAGGTTAATTTATTTATCCAGCTGCCTACAGAAGCATATGTAAGTTGTTTCCAATTTTCTGACATTAAAACAACACTGAAATAAGCATTTCTACATATTTTCTTGATGTATTTGTACAAGTTCATTAGGATAAAAAAAAATGAACATTAAAAAATTTGAGCTGTTGGCTCAAACAAAGCAAATCCCTCATCTCCATTTGTGAGAAGGAAATCTTTTGATTTAGTTCTATGAATCCATCCATATACACAGATAACAAAAAGAAGTTGTGTTTGTATTGTCTTCTGCTTTGTAGCATAACAGAAGTCCACACATTAATTTTAATATTTTTGCAATTATGTATAATTGAAACACTCATCCAAATATTCAGATCTACAAGGTAATTTACAGGATTGTTGCAAAGGTATGACATACTTCAAAATGCATAAAAATGACCATATATTACAGGACCCTGCTCTACCCTAGTTACTTTCCTACAAAGTAAGTAATTAACACATAATGTAAGTGGAGATATATGTAGAGACTGCTCACGGCTGACACAGAGATACTCATTTGGTTTTTGGCCTACAAGTATTAACCTATATGCCCAGTTTTCTGAGGTTAGTAGTTCTGTTAGTAGTCAAAAAAGGCATTGCATAGTAAAATATCCTCCCTTTTGTGTAAGGTATTTAAATTCTGAAGCTACACAACAATAATTAATTTCCATTCCACTCAATGCTCCCTCTTGGGCCTTGCTTAGTGTATAGTCTAAGAAACAAAGGCGACTGTGGAACTTTCCAAGCAGCCAATCAAGGCAAAGCACGTGCTATATCCCCAAGTGCTTACTACACAATACATGATTTTATGAACCTCTCACCTATAGTGTACAAACAAGTCCCTGAAAATTAAAGTGTGAAATTCAAACACCTTTGTCCTTAAAACAAGAACAATCTGCCAAAAATGCTCTGTTCTGTGAACTTTTGGCACCAACAGGGCAGAACGCAATATCCCTTGCATTCAGCTGCCAAAGACATGAAGCTAGATCCAAAAGGAGGAAGCCAGGTAAATTGTTTAGGCCCCTGACCTAACATTCTCCTTGGCACAAAGAGATTCACTCCTTAGCCTTCCAAGAAATGTAGCCAATTGGAAAGGCCATAAATGCATTATTCCACAGTACAGTGAGTAATTCAGATAAACAACCTTCAATGCTTGAGAACCCGTCTTCTCATTCTTTAATTCTTAAGGCCAGCAAATAAAGGCTATTTGAGGAACTGTCCCTCTGAAACCCTTTCTGAAAATTTTTTTGTGCATTCCTACTTAAACACATTAAACCAGAAACAAAAAAGGAAAAATTTCCCCTTAATACCTATTCCCCATCTCTCCTTTTCAAATGAGTATTATGACTATTTCCATCATAATTCAAAGTAAGTCTATAAAGAAATGCAGGAATATTTGTTTGACATTCTTGTGAAGACAATTTGGAAATGAGAGTATCTCAGCAGCAAAAAGCCTTATTATGTTGTTTAAAAAAAAAATCCCCAGAGATAAGCTTCCTCCAAAACAGTGCTGGGTCCAAACCTGGAAGCACAGGGTTATGCAAGAGTCCATCAGTCCAATGAATGTACTGAATGTCCTCTTTACAATAAAACTGTGGTAGGTACTGGAGATGCAAAGCCACATGTATAGAGAGTTTATAATCTGCTGAGGAGATAAAAGACCATTACACAAATAAATGTTACAACACAGAACGGGGTAAGTACCATAAGAGAGGCACAAACCAATCACTCAAGATGAACATTTGTGTCGTCAAATGATAGAATTCCAATTCTCCTTAATGGTCCTCTCTTCATTCAAGCATTCATTTATTCATTCCAAAAACACTTATTACCCAGCTCAGTGCTAAGAAAAACAGATATTGTCAGTAGCAGAAGAGACAGAGGCCTTGCCCTTCTGAAATCTTTCTTTCTGTGGAAAACACAGTATAAAATAATTATACAATAAGAGAAATAATAAACAATAATCATAACTGATCTTCAGTGCTTACTGAACATCAGTGGGCTAAATGCTTGACATGTATTACCTCAAGAACCTTCATGGCAACATGATCATCCAGAAAGGCATGGAATTGAAGACATGATGGTCCTAAGACTGCCTGGGTTGGAATCCTAATACCACCACTTGTTAGTTATGGGATCCTGGCCAAATGACCTAAGCACTCTGTGCCTCAGCTTTCTCATGTGCAAAACGAGATCAAGACCAAATTTAAGATTTATGCCAAATTTAAGGTGCCACCGTCATAAGATTTATCCTAATTTCAGAGCTGTTGGGGAATATCCATCTTAGACTCTACTAAGGAATAACGTAAAAAAATCAGCCATTACACGTGTTTGTTGTGATGATTAAAGAAAATACAGAGAACCCAGTAGCATAGGTGGCCTAAGTATTTAACAAATACTACTTAGTATTCTTTTAATTATACCAGTTTTTTAAAAAAGGAAACAAGTTTATAGCAAAATTAAATCATACTAAAAAAAGAGTCCAAGCTTATGAGAATTTGTAATCTAAGATTAATCTAGAGTAGGGTTCAGAAAGTGCTACTCAGGTAGTGATGTCTGAGTTTCAAACTGAAGAATTAACCAGATCAAAATCGCAGAGAATAATGTTCCAAGGCAGGGGGTATGAAAGCCATAGGCAGGAAGAACAAAGCAGTACAAAGATGAGAAAGAAGCCAATACAGCTAGAGGAATGAGAGCAAACTGAGAGCAAGAGGCAGGAAGGCTGAAGGAGTGGCCACAGAAGGAACTTGCAGGGCCTTCCAGACCATCCTGAGAAAGTGTCACCAGGAGTGAGAAGCCAGGAAGGGTCCCAATGCTGGATCTGCACCACTAGAGACAATTTCAAGGCCAGTTCAAAGGCTATTTGGATAACTTAAAAATAAGATGCTGTTGCCTTAGCCTAGAGCAAAGGTTCTCAACCTCAGCATGACTGACATGTTGGGCCGGATAATTCTTGGTTGTAAGGCTTTCCTGTGCATTGTAGGATTTTTAGCAGCATCCCAGGTTCCTATCCACTGGACACCAGTAGCCATCCCCAGGATGTAACAACAAAAACGATTCTAGATATTGCCAAATGTCTACCTGGAGAGAAAACTGCCCCTAGTTGAGAACCACCACTGCCCCTAGTTGAGGACCAGAGTGAGCTCAAGGGAATTGCAGAGAGGGAGCTAGATTCCACAAACATTAAAGAAGAAAAAATCAACAGGAAATGATTAATTGGATATGGGAGGAAGGAGAGGCCAGGGGCAAGGATACATTCCTGCCCAAGGTTTCTGATTATGTCACTCAGTAGGTGCAGATACCACGCAGAGAGACACATGAAATGCTGCAACTGGATCAGACTTGACCTGCAAAACATGAGGTCAACTGGAGACCTGCAGAACTGAAGCTATTGCCATGACATTGGAGGTGTCCCAATGTCACATATGAACTTTGATATTCAAACTGAAGGTTGGAGAGGAAATCTAGTGAGAGGAGGAAATACTTTTGAGAGTCAGGAGCATAGAGATCATAATTAAAGGTGCATATGCAAAAAAGTTTCACATAGAGGTGCCTGGGTGGCTCAGTCAGTTAAGTGGCTGCCTTCAGCTCAGGTCATGATCTCAGGGTCCTGGGATGGAGCCCCGGCTCCCTGCTCAGTGGGGAGTCTGCTTCTCCCTCTCCTTGTGCCCCACCATGCCTCTACCCCAATTAATGCATGATCTCTCACTTTCACTCAATCTCAAAATAAATACATAATCTTAAAAAAAAAAAAAAAAGGTTCACATAAAAAAAAAAAAAAAAAAAAACCACCCACTTACATTCTATTATTTCATTGCGGGAGACCAGAGCATCTCCATGGTAAAATCATCAAAACCCTTCAATGCTATAAGATAACGTCTTACAAAATTATTGCAGTATTTTCAGCCAAACATCTCCAAGTGCACAGGCACAGCCAGAGTGTACTTATACTGGAGAGTGAGAAAGAGAGAGAGAGAGAGTTAAGCGAAATGTAACTTAAAAGTATGCATGGTTCACCTCAATCAAGGATGCTTTTTCAGAGGCTTAATTTGCAAAGCAAAGTTAAAATGAAGATCAAGAGTGACTTTTTTTTTGGGGGGGGGGGTCTCTACTTGTCTTTTTACAGAAATCAGTGATCTCCTATCCCAGCATCTTGAATTATATTCTGATTGCAGCTACCTTAACTGAGACCCAAGCATTCCTCATCAGAGCTCAGATTCACTTGATTTCTTCCCTAGTGGTGTATGATAAACATAAGAAAGTTCAATTCTTAATCACTTCAGATCTCTAGAATTTCTGAAGACAGAGTCCATGACCTTGGGGATTGCTTGCTGGAAGGGGAAAAAAAAAAAAAAAAAAAAAAAAAAAAACCTAGTTCAGTTCTATTATTTAGCTCCCAAGCCTTAACCTTGACTCACAGTGCCCCTCACTGCCAACAGAACCAAAAAGAACATCTGCTGTTCCCCAGTGGCTCTCTTCCAAAGATTTTCCTTGGCCAGCATTTTAACACAGTCCAGTATGACCCTTACATGAGGGTGGGGGTTTGTGCATGCCTGTGATTTCCCAAGAAATTCTCCATTCACTCAAAAACACATTTGCTATCTTTCGGGCTCTGTTATTTTGCACACGAATCCTGACCACTTTTCCTTTATAATATATAGGGATAGTGCCAAATTAACTCCAAGCTGGACATAAATACAGGGGGGAAATGACACCCACTGTCATTTGAATGAATCTCAGAGAGAAAATAGCAGATAACAGTACTAACATGGAATCAGAAAAGACGCATTTACAAACTCTGCAGAGTGAAATGGTGCTTACGTTCTTCTCTGATACTTGACAATGTACTTTTGTTTCCCATTCTTCTGTGAAACTCTAAGTCCTCACAATGAGAATCCTGAAAAGGCTAACAGGAAAATATTGATTGGCTAAAAGTTCTCAATACAACCCTTTTGTGGAGAAGAGTAGGTAAGGAAGATCCACCTCAAGAGTATTTCCATTTCATCCATCCATTCATCCATCCATTCATTCAAATAGTTCTTGAAAACCAACAGTGTGATGGTCACAGAACAAGAAGAATGACTAAGACTTATTCAAACAAGTATTACTGTCAGTCAAAGGAAAAGGGCAGAAGAGCTGGTCATTGAGGTTTCAGGCTGCTTGCTAGCCTTTTCTATTCTTGCTAGCCTTTTCTATTCTCACAGGAACCTCAAACACAAAACTGAGATCTCCATCTTCCCATGTCAGCTGGACTCTTCCCAGTGATGTATATTCTAGTGATGTATATGCTTATTAAAAATGGCAACACCGATTGTCCACATCAAAACACTGGGCAGCACACTTTATTTCTCCTTATTCTAACTTCCTCAGATATCTAGGCAGTTACAAATTCACTTACCCCTAAGAATTTCTCCAATCTATCTATTTCTACCCATGTGTGCTACCACCTACTCTAAGCTGTCATCACCCTCCCTGAACTACTGCCAATAATCTCCTAACTCCTTTCTTTATGGCCACCTTTCACCAGCTTCCTTGCAAACTTGTCTTGACGCTACAATAGGAGAGACCTTTCTACAGTGTCATCTGCTCAGATCTCTCTTCTCCTCAAACTTACATGGTTTCCCACTGCCATCACCACAAGCTCCAAATTCATCAATGTGTTTTGAAGGCCTTGAATGAACCAGTTCCTGTTCACTCCTCTATGTCACATCCTGCGTTTCATTCCAGTATGGGAAGACTGGCCATTTCCTCCGTTGTTCCTCATCTCAGGTCCTCTCATGCCTGGAGACACTTCCCTTCACCTCTCCTCCGTTTTTGGGGTAACACCTACTATCCTCCAAATCCCCCCTCAGCAGTCACTTCCTCTGGAAGCTGGAGACAAGCATCCTTCTACCATGCTGTGGTACCCTTTTCTTCCCAATTAAAGCATCAATCACACTAGGTTCAAATGGGTGTGTGTTCCTGACCAGAGCATAAGCTTTGAGACAGGAGGTTCAGCTCACAGTATTAAAGCTGAAGCTACAAAGGAAATAGTGGCCAATTCTCTCTTGCAACAGATCAAGGAAGGTTTCACTGGATAAGCAGTCCTTCAGACAAATCTTGAAAAATGAGAGATTTCAGGGACAGTGGTCATAGCAAGTTGGACATAATGGAACACAGAGCATCATGAGGAAACTAAGAAGTCATAAAACAGTATGGCAACTTATAAAGCACAAAAGTGTGGACCTCAGGTGGAAGGAGACAAACTTCTTCCTAGGGGGTGGAAGAGTTCAGCAAGGCTCAGGCCATGGTATTCCTTAGAGCTCACCCAAGGAATTCAGACTTTATATGGAAACAGTGATATGCAAACAAAATGGAGAGATGTGCTTTTGGTACACGTTGGGACGATCACTCTGCATTCAATGAAGAGTACGAGGACAGGGTTTCCAGAGAAGTGTAGGGGCTGCCAAGATCAGAACACTATGGAGTGTCTGGACAGGAGATCATGTGGACCTAAACTTGGCAGAAGCAGAGGGCACAGAGAAGAGCAGGTGGACAGAAGAGTCTGGAAGTCCAGAGCTTAGATGAGCTGGCACAACAGTGGACAGGAAAAAATACAAGGAGTTAATTTCCAAAGTTCCTCCAAAGACAAAGAAATAGAAGGAGAAAAAGGAACCCTCAATTCAACTTAAAGGATAGTAGAAGGATACTCAAGAGAAAGGTGTTACTCAAGTCAAAGGAAGAGAGATATTTTGAGAGAAGGGGCTTGTCCACAAAATCAAAAGATAAGGAATACAAGTAACCAGTGGTTGTTGACAATGAAGTGGTCTCTGCCAGAACAATATCCCTGAAGGTAGAGGATGGAAGACAGTGGGAACTAAGAGTTAGCTTTCTATAAAAAAGTGGAAATTTTTAGCCTGTATTGTTATTTTGAAAAAGTTGCCTAGGAAGGAAAGAAAAAATCACTAGAAGAGGCCATGAGATAAAGCGAGGTCAGGAGGTTTTGAGCTAGCTTCCATGTTGGTGTGCAAGTGGAGGAGAAATTCTACATGTCCATCAGAGAGGACCGGATCCCCATATGAACAATCCCAAATTGAGTATCAAGAGTTTGAAACCTGGAGTGAAAAAGAAAATACATCCAAGATGATCACATCTTGGTCAAGGGCAAGAAAAATTAAATGATTAGAGTAGTGAAATTACACTGGAAACAGAAGGTAATTATTTATCCAGGAATGCAACTATATGTCTGTGCATCTTACTGCTGCATTTGTTTTATTTATTACAATCTTTAACTGTGCTTTCTAGGGAAATTGAAATGACGCAATTTACCTAGAACATAAATTATGGCAGGAGATACTGCTTCATCTGACATAACTGAAGAAACAGCATGAAAAAAACAAAGGCAGCAGAGAGGTACCCTAGAGAGTAGTGTTGAAAATTTCAAACTACTCACATATTTGCTACTATGAAAAGACAACCAGGAAAATCTTTAAATGTATTTTTTAAAACTAAAACTGCAACACCTTCAGTTAGTAAATTCAAAAGCTAAACCACACATTTGCCACACACAAAAGCTAAACCACACATCTTCTGTAAAGGGTCCATGTGATTTACTCATTCAATCAATGTTTTACTCATCAATCACTTATTGATTACCTATTGAAGGCTGTGCAGACATCCCTATATGAGGTGTGGGAGACAGGGAGGAAGATTTCAAAAAGAAAGTTCTTACAATTAAGTAATGTACTGTATTAATGGGAGAGAAAACACACACACATATGGAAGCCAAAGTAGATTAAGAGAAGAAGAGAGACAAGGGAAGAGCATTGCGCCTTCATCTGCACATGTATCAAAGAGATGAGAAACAATGACTTTAGATTAAAAAAAATCTCTGGAAGGTTGTTTGCTTGTCATTTATATGCAATAAATACTGGTTAAGGGCAAGTAGAAGGGACATATTGGTAAGGAGGCCTATAGACAGAATTGTATGAACCCAGGCAAGAGACTTTTCAGTTTGGTCACTTGAATCACTAATCACATTTTATAGCAGCCATTTAATTTTAATATTTTCTTCACTGATATTAAATAAAAATGTTAACAAGTTGCCAATTAGGCAACATAAAAGCATTACTGAGCATAACCTCCCAAACTACTGAATGTTTAAAAGATAAAACTGAAATTACATGAACAATTTTCTTCAAGTTTTACTGCAGAACTATGAAATCACGGCAACATTCTTTTTGAATCAAAGACAGTAAATTAGAACATGGGAGGGACTTTCTGTCCCATTATCTCATTATGCAAGATTTAGATATTCCCTTTGCCTGTTTTATGCCTGTTCTCCACATCTGAGTCTCTACAACCTGACGAACTGACATCACTTTTTCCTTTGCGTGTCCAATCTTTATCTTGGATGATTTTACTATTCATGTGAGTAACTCTATAAATGCTTCCTTCCTCCACCTGCCCTCCCACAAATACACACAACTGTGCCATACCTTCCACTACATAGCTATACATTCATACTAATAACCTTATAATCTTTAGGTACGGAATTTTAGATTCATCTAATCTGGTTTCCCAACTGTCCAGTCTGAAATCAGCACTGGCCTCCAATGTAAACTTCCTCATTTATAACAGTGTAAGCACCATGTGAAACCAGCTCAAAGACCGAGGGGGTGACATCAAATCATCTTCAACTGGGGAGTAGTCT
Organism: Lontra canadensis; assembly: GCF_010015895.1. NCBI lineage: Eukaryota > Metazoa > Chordata > Mammalia > Carnivora > Mustelidae > Lontra > Lontra canadensis. Next base: position 731,266 of record NW_022631206.1, on the reverse strand, counting down.
AGTAACTCCTCATAACATTACAGTGCTGGTAAAATATGGGATGCGTGTGAAAACCTTCCTGGATTTCATAATGGACCTGATGACCAGACCGCAAAACTGCCCAACTCTATATCCATGTGCTTGTACCTCCAACTAGCAGCATGACTGAATTCAATAAAACATTTCACTCACCCCTACCCTGTCCTTTATTGAATGGTTAAAACATGGAACGTTATTAGTTACATTGAGAATGTGTCTATTCTCATTAGCTGTACAGATTAACTACAAAGATGAACAACCTTGTTAATGAAGATAACCCAAATCCCAGGTAAAATAGTGCCTTCTATTTTCACTTACTTATAGAATTGACACCTGTCAATTATACTCAAGTCACTCACAATTCAGTCACGTCTGAGAAAACTTTTTTTTTTTAAAATCCAGTTCTCAGGTTTTTTTTAAAAAGTGGCCCAATCCATCAATATCCTCTCTTTCCCCAAATCCTTCCTATTTTGGATGATACCAAACTCACCTGATGACCTTTGCTCTACTTATGTATTTTAATTTTTCTCATCGTTTCTCAAAATCCTCAGGTTTTAATTTTCCTTTAGCTATCATCTTCATTCTGGTCAATGCATTTCCATCCAACATTCTGCCACTTTGTCTTTTTTCCCTTCCCTTTATTTTGATTTCTAATATTCCTGCCTACTTATAGGTGTCTATTAAAGTATCCAGGAAACCATTAGAATTAAATCTAAGAAAACATATGCTATACCAATTTTCTCTTCTGCTCCCATGTACCCTCTTCAGAAGCGACGTATGTCACACTGCCCTGTGCACTGGGGCATCACCGAGACCATGACTGCCCATGTCTCTGGCTTCAGAAGGCTCACCTTCCAGCGGAGTTGACGCCAAGCATGCCGTTCCCTGATATCAGGAACTATGTTAAACATTGGCCTTTTCTTCATCCCCAAAATGTTTCTTTACCATCTTATTGCTTTTCCCATTTTTCTCTAGTCCCTTCTGAGTAATTCATGGTGATTTATTCTAGGTTACCAGCAGTTGGCCATAAACCAAATCCATCAGGGTTTCGAGACCAGGATGGGGTCCCAAGGGGTCAGACCGTAAGTGACCATAGCAGAGCCACTTATCAGTGTCTCCTGCAAAACCACAGTTCTGCTACTAGAAAAGACAGTTACTGTGCACTGGGAAAACTGATGCTTCATATAAATATCTAATACAGCGAACTTTCTTAATTGTAGAGGAAAAATTTATTTATTGAAATGTTTCATTTATTAAAACCTGATACCTTCATGTCTCCCAAATGCAGAGAATAAATTTCAAGTGAGGCTTCATTTTTCTTCCTTTCCAAAGAGACCTTAAAAGTCAGGGAGTATCGGCATTATTGGAGAACATGACAGTGAAAAGACACAACTTATTAAAATATTGCCCCATTTCCACACCAGTTTTTAAACAACCCATCCCCGTGCTCGCCTACTGCAAAGCCTTCACGGGCCTCTAGGAAGCTGCTCCAGCAATGGCGTACAGTCTGTTGAATCAATGTCAAGGCCACTCCATCGGTACATCTTGTGAATATCACTCCTGAAAAGCCCTAACCCATTTCGCAATTAAAAATAATATATTCTTGGGGCACCTGGGTGGCTCAGTGGGTTAAAGCCTCTGCCTTCAGCTCAGGTCATGATCCCAGGGTCCTGGGATCGAAACCCACATCGGGATCTCTGCTCAGCAGGGAGCCTGCTTCCTTCCTCTCTCTCTGCCTGCCTCTCTGCCTGCTTGTCATCTCTGTCAAAAAAATAAATAAAATCTTAAAAAAAAATTTTAAAATAATAATATATTCTTGACTTCCTATTTCTTCACTTTGTATATCTATTTTCTTCCCAGTATGTCTGTTTACTTTGACCTTACCCATGTAAAGGGCATTCCTTCTAGGAGGTTTAATTAATGTAGGCTATTTCCACCAACCCACGCAAATTCAGGTCCCAATGGGCACCACTCACATCTTCTTTTAACATTCAAATTTGACTTGACATATTTATTACTTGATACCTTGATTTATACCCTTGCCTGATTTGGAAAAAAAGGTATCACCCCAAACCTGCATACAATCAGGGTATAAGTGATATAGACAAAGAGAAGAGAAGAAAGTATAGGATTTGAAGTGAGTCTTTTACCTTAGACCTCAATGTATTCTAAAATGAAAATCAGGGGCCGCCTAGGTGGCTCAGTCTGTTAAACATCCAACTCTTGACTTCAGCTCAGGTCACCACCTCAGGGTTGTGATCTTGGGGTTATAAGACGGGGCCCCATGTTGGGGCTCCATGCTCAGGGTGAAGTCTGCTTGAGATTCTCTCTCTCCCTCTCCCTCTGACCCTCCTCCAAAAGAAATAAATAAATCTTCAGAATAAATAAATAAAATGAAAACCAATTTGTTTTAGATACTTTATCCACAATCACATATAAAAGAGTACTTGCCTCGGCAGACCTCTCGCTCAGCACTTACAAGCCCCCAGAGCTCCGGGCAGTCGCGCAATTTTCTAAAAATGATGCAGTAAGAAAACGTTTTCCTACAGGCTAACTTTGACAATGTTTACTAATCATAGTTTGACTACTACAGTAAGAAAAGAATTATGTCCAATGCCTTGCTCTGCGTGTTACAAATATCCCTGCCGAGAGACAGATACCCTCCATGTGGGAATGTCTTGCTCTGCAACCAAGCATGTTATTTCAGAATCCTTAGGGGGAAAGGTGGAAAAGGCAGTGAAAAAGACCCTGATAATCAGTGTAGTGGCAGGTGTCACAGTCCCACTGCCCCATACCCTACTTTCTTCATTGTCAGTTACATGAAAAAACTCCGTCTGTAACATTTCTTTCCTTGAAAATATAATGCATTCAAGTATATAAATGAAGCACCTTTATCCTTCTAAGATTTATTTACCAATTCGCAGGGGTACAAAGTTTGTCACAGAACCATAGTTTTCTCAAGTTGAGTAGAACAGTCATTAGGGGCTCCTGGGTGGCTCATTTGGTTAAGCAACTGCCTTCAGCTCAGGTCATGATCCCGGGGTCCTGGGATCAAGTCCCGTATTGAGCTCCTTGTTCAGCAGCAAGTCTGCTTTACCCTCTCTCTCTCCCACCCCCCCCACCCCCTGCTCACGTACTCTTTCTGTCTCAAATAAATAATAGCTTAAAAAAAAGAATAGCAATCGTTAGAGGTGGGGTAGACTATACTGAAGTAATTTGAACCATAGCAAATAACACAGATCATTTTACCTTTTTTTTTTTAATTAAACATTTCCTAAGTGTCAGCCATTGAAGAAGATACCCAAGTCACAATATTAAACAAAATTCATTCTCTGCCCCAAAAGGACTTATGGTCTTTATGAGATGACAAGTAAATGGAAATTTACAAAAATAGTGCCACAAAAAAAGAACAGGTACTATGGAAGGATTTAGGAATGGCTAACCAAGGCTTGAAAAACCTAGGAAGACTTCTTAATGGAGACATGACCAAAAAAAAAATTCCAATATTATCCATGTAAAAGGGCTGGGGAGGGGAAAGGGGTAAGGGAGGAGAGAAGTGAGCTCATGATTTACTTCACAAAAATATTTTAAAACATTAAAAATAAAATCTATTTCTGAAAACTAGTATCAACCTTGCCATTCAAGATAGAGGTATACACAGCTATTTCTGATACTGAGGGAAAAAAATAGAATGCCATTTTAAAAATCACATTCAAATATACCCCAGGGCTAACATCTTCCTGGGATTCATGTGCAATTATTTATTTGTTGCTTGGCAGATTATCTTATCACTAGCCAACACACCTGTTATGTCACAACATTTACATAGAAAAATCACGTTGTTTTGCTGAGAAATCTTGCTGTCCTCCAAAATGCCTAAATGTTTAGAAATGATGAAGACCAGTTCGTGTGCATTTAGATTTATAAAGATTTTGTTCATGTCATTCTTGGATTTCCATTGTTATTTTTCCTATCAATTCATCAACTCATCTAGAGCATTAGAATATAGCACTCTAGTTACTCTGGCCCAAGAATTTCTGTGATGTGGTGTTTTTCTATGTTTGAAGAGTTCTGAACTAGGAAAAATGAGGATATGAAAGTAAAGCCATCATATGGGTACTCTTCCCTTATAGACACTATTAGTCTTTCTTTGCAGCGTTGTCAATAGACTCGTATCTCAAGTCAGACTAATAATGTAGCATTAGGAGTCAGGGATTAAGGACTGAAAACAAGGACTAAGAAGGGCTAACAAGAGCTAAAACTCCTTATTTTCTTATTTACTAGCTCCAAGTTTCCATGTCCATATTTGTAAAATGAGAATACTGAACACTGTTACCTTTTAAATGAAATAACATATAAAATATTTATCTTATTGCCTGCTACCTAATAGACACTCCACAAGTATTTCTAACTGTATAGATAAAATTGTTTTTGTATTCTTTATGTGCAAAGGTAGTTATAAAAATTTAAGAAAGAAATTATTTTGATTTATTCAGACAGGTAAGACTTAGAAGTTCTATTATTTATTAGACAGAAATGCCTCTCAAATGAGGCATCCAAGAAAATCCTGAATGCTAGTCTGACAATGAATAAAATTCATATAGCTGATCCTCAATAAAATACTAGAAAACATCCAATAGCATATTAAAATGATTATATACTCTAACAACCGGGATTTATCCCAGGAATTCAAAGTTACTATGTTTCTAGAGTCCTGAATTATGGTCCAACAATGTAATAGCACATTAGGAGGACAAAGGAGGGTATAAAAAGACCCACATAACCTTATCAATTGATGCATGTGACAAAATTTAACACCATTTCATGGTAAAAACACCAGAAAACTAGCAATAGGAGAAATCTTCCTCAACACGAAAAAAAAGGCATTTGCAAAAATCCCCAGCTAATATCATACATAATTAATAAAGCCTGAAAGCTTTCCCACTTAAGATGAGGAATAAGGACAAGGACACTGACTTTTGCTACTGCTATCCAACATTGTTCTGAAATTTCATGATAAAATTATTAAGCAAGAAAAATAAAAGGCATCAAATTGAAAAGGAAGAAGTAAAACTGTTCACAGGTAACATCTCTATATAGAAAACCTCAAGGAATTCACAAGAAAACTACTAGAGGTAACAAGCTAATTCAGCAAAGTTCTAGGTTACAGATCAACATACAAAGATCAGTTGTGTCATCATAGGACAGGAATGAACAATTAAAGAAATTAGGAAAGCAGTTCTATTTATAACAACATCTAAAAGAATAAAATACTGGGCACCTGGGTGGCTCAATCAGTTAAATGTCTGCCTTAGGCTCAGGTCATGGTCCCAAGGTCATGGAATGGAGACTGCTCAGTGGGGAGCCTACCTCTCCCTCTCCCTCTGCTGTTCCCCCTGCTTGTGTTCCTTTTTTTTCTCAAATAAATAAATAAAATCTTTTTTTAGAAAAGAAAAATAATAAAACACACACTAATAAGTTTTTTTTTTATATATTTTATTTATTTGACAGACAGAGATCACAAATAGGCAGAGAAGCAGGCAGAGTGGGGGGGAAAGCAGGCTTCCTGCTGAGCAGAGAGCCCAATGTAGGGTTCAATTCCAGGACCCTGAGATCATGACCTGAGCTGAAGGAAGAGGCTTTAACCCACTGAGCCACCCAGGCACCCCAAAACACCCACTAATAAGTTTAACCAACAAGGTTAAAGATTTATATATGAAACTACAAAATATTGTTGAAAGAAATTAAGGAGTAGTTTAAATTCCATTAAAAAATACACAGATAGGGGCGCCTGGGTGGCTCAGTGGGTTAAAGCCTCTGCCTTCAGCTCAGGTCATGATCTCAGGGTCCTGGGATCAAGCCCCACGTCAGGCTCTCTGCTCAGCAGGGAGCCTGCTTCCCCCTCTCTCTCTGCCTGCCCCTCTGTGTACTTGTGTTCTCTGTGTCAAATAAATAAAATCTTAAAAAAAAAAAAAAATACACGGATAGGAGCACCTGGGTGGCTCAGTGGGTTAAAGCCTCTGCCTTTGGTTCAGGTCATGATCCCAGGGTCCTGGAATGGAGCCCCGCATTGGGCTCTCTGCTCAGCAGGGAGCCTGCTTCCTTCTCTCTCTCTCTCTGCCTGCCTCTCTGCCTACTTGTGATCTCTCAATCAAATAAATAAAATCTTTTAAAAAAATACACAGATATTGAGGCAGAGAATATATGAGAAAGTTCTTTCTCTTCTGTTCAATAGAGTTATGAACTTAAAACTGTTTAAAAAATAAAGCTAGAAGAACAGACAGACAGACAGACAGACATAGCATGTTCATGAACTGGAAAACTTAATATTGTTCAGATGTCAACATTTTGATACCCTATCCAAATTCCAACAGCTTGTTTTGGACAAATGGAAAAGCCAATCCTGAAAGTCATATGTAATGTCAAGGAGCCCTAATTGGTCAAAACAGTATTGAAGAAAATTACAAAGTCAGAAGACTCACACCCCCTGGTTTCAAAACTTAGGACAAAGTGACAGTAATCAAAGCGGTGTGGCACTTGCAAAAGGAAAGACATGGAGAGTAATGGAAGAGAACTGAGAGCCCAGAAATAAACCTGTACATCTATGGCCAGCTGATTTTTGACAAGGTGCCAACTCCATTTGATGGGGAATGAAGAGTGTCTTCAACAAATGGTGCTAGTGTAACTAGATTTCCCCATAAAAAAGAATAGAGTTGGACCCCTTAACCACATCATATGCCAAAATAAACTCAAAGGGAATCAACAACCTAATATGGAGCTGAAATGATAAAGCTATCAGAAGAAAACATAGGAGAAATTTTTATGACCTTGGATTTGGCAAAGAATTCTCAGATAGGACACTAAAAGTATGAACAATAAAAGGAAAAACAGATAAACTGGATTTCCAGGTTCAAAACATCTGTGTGTTATAGGACATGACTATGAAAATTAAAAACAACAACAAATTACCTACCCAACGTAAGAAAATATTTGCAAAACATTTATCTAATAAGGGTTTAATACACAGAAAATATAAAGAAAACTCAACAAAAGAAAATCCAATTTAAAAATGTGCAAAGAACTTAATAGACATTATTATAAAAAAGATATACAATTAACCAATAAGCCCATGAGAAGTTGCATAAGATCATTAGTCTTAGGGAATTACAAAAGGGAAATGTAAATTCAAACCACAACGTGATATCATTCCATACCCAGTAAGATGGCTATAATTAAAAAAAAAAAAAAAAAAGGAAATAAAAAGTGTTGGTGAGGATGTGAAGAAACTGGAAGCGTCACACATTTGGAGCTGCTATGGAAAACAGTTGGGCATTTCCCAAAAAAAACTTAAAATAGAATTACCATATGACCCAGCAGTTCCATTCTAAAGTATATACTGAAAGGAATTAAAAACAGGGACTCAAACAGATACTTGTACACAAATGTTCACTGCAGCATTATTCACTGTAGTCAACAGTTGGAAACAATCCAAGTATCTATCAATAGATAAATGAATAAATAAAATGTGGTATATGCATATAGTGGAATCTAGCCAGCCATAAAAAGCAAGGAAGTTTTGGGGCACTTGGGTGGCTCAGTTGGTTAAGTGTCTGCATTTGGCTCAGGTCATCCTCCTGGGGTCCTGGGATAGAGCCCCGCATCGGGCTCCTGGCTCAGCAGAAAGTCTCCTTCCCCCTTTTCCCTGTTCCCTGCTCCTGCTCTCTCTCAGATCTCCCTCTCTCTCAAATAAATAAGTAAAATATTTTTTTAAAAAAGGAATGACATTTTGATACATGCTACACCATGGATATACCTTGAACACTGTGCTAAGTGAAATAAGCCATACCCAAAAGAACAAATATATGATTCTATTTTACAAAAAATATATAGACTAAACAAATTCAGAGACAAAAAATAGCTTAGAGATTACCAGGGGATCAAGAAAGGGGGTAAAGTGGGGAGTTATTGTCTCACAGGTACAGAGTTTCTGCTTGGGTGTAAGACAAAGTTTTAAAAATAGTGGATATTGATGAAGTTCTAGAACATGCCATTGCCAAGGTCGTTTTGCCTGCTAGCAAGGTATTACCATTAAGATGGGTGGGAGAGTCCCAAAGAGTGTCACATATGTCCTACCCAGGAGTCGGGGTCGGGGGGAGGTTGCAAGGTGTCAGCCTTTTTCTTTGTCCTCAGCCAGCCTTCTGTTCCCTCATCAGATATGGTTGCACAACGTTGTGAATTTAATGAATGCCACTGAGTTGTACACTTAAAAATGGTTAAAATTACTGATTTTATATATATTTTACCACAACTTTAAAAAATTTATATAACTAAGGGACGCCTGGGTGGCTCAGTTGATTAGGTGTCAGACTCTTGATTTCAGCTCAGGTCATGATCTCAGATCCTGGGATCGAGCCCCACTTTGGGCTCCGTGCTCAGTGGGCAGTGTGTTTGAGGATTCTGTCTGTCTCCCGCTGCCCCTACCCCTGTTTATGCATGCTCGCTCATGTGCATGCTCTCCCTCTAAACAAATAAATAAATCTTCAAAAGAACGTTATACAGCTAAGAATACTTTTTGTTGTTGTTTGGCATAATTAGCTCTGTAGGTACCTCTTGTCTTCACTAATAGTATATAAATCACAACTATGTTGATAAGTTTCTATCTAGATAGATAATATCAAGGCCTATATTCTAAAAATAGGACAGATAATAAAATTAAATCAACAAGTGGGCAAATTCATGAATACATAAATGAACACATGATGGCAATAATTTTTTTTCAAAGATTTTATTTACTTATTTGACACAGAGAGAGAGATCACAAGTAGGCAGAGAGTCAGCAGAGAGAGAGGGGGAAGCAGGCTCCCCGCCCAGCAGAGAGCCCGATGCGGGACTCAATCCCAGGACCCTGGGATCATGACCTGAGCCGAAGGCAGAGGCTTTAACCCACTAAGCCACCCAGGTGCCCCGGCAATGATTTTTTAAGTACTGTCTGTAGGTAACTCATCTTTGATTTATTGTTTTAAAATCATATTCCATTATTACGGATTCAACATTACCAAAAAACTTGTTTTTAAGTTTATTTTCGAGACTAAATAGATCAAAGATGTTAACACATCACAAATACTAGGATACTTTAACATGTTTTCTTGTTAATTTTTTTTTTAAGATTTTTTATTTATTTATTTGACAGACAGAGATCACAAGTAGGCAGAGAGGCAGGCGGAGAGAGAGAAGGAAGCAGGCTCCTTGATGAGCAGAGCTCGATCCCAGGACCCTGAGACCATGACCTGAGCCAAAGGCAGAGGCTTAACCCACTGAGCCACCCAGGCGCCCCTGTTGCTAATTTTTTTTTTTTTAAATAATATTCTGTTGAATGTGATGCCATCCCATTGGGATGTTGTAGTAAAATCTCAATAAGCCCAAGGCGATACCTTATGAATTAAATTCACTTTTTTTCTCAACTATTCAATAAAAATGAATACACTAGCATGTATTGCTACTTATTAAAACACAAAAAACCTTCTTAGAGAAGCAGATTTATCACCATGCCAAAAAGTTAATTGCTTGTTACATTGTGTTAAGGAAAAATGTGAATTCTTCCTCTGACCATTTTTAAAACTATGAATAAAAAGCATTTAAACATCTCTTCCATTTTATTTTGTTTCCCATTGAAACAAGTAGATATGCTTCCTAAGGGGGGAAAAGTAATCTCTGAATTGTCAAACTTCAGTTTTTACTTTGGTCAGTATAGTGTTAAAAAATTAAGAATAATGGGGCACCTGGGTGTCTCAGTGGGTTAAAGCCTCTGCCTTCTGCTCAGGTCATGATCCCAGGGTCCTGGGATCGAGCCCTGCATCTGGCTCTCTGCTCCGCAGGGAGCCTGCTTCCTCCTCTCTCTCTCTGCGTACCTGCAATCTCTCTCTGTCAAATAAATAAATAGAATCTTAAAAAAAAAAGAAAAAAAATTAAGAATAGTTTTTGTACAAATACTTCTTTTTTTTTTCCAAGATTTTATTTATTTGAGAGAAAGTGAGCCAGAGAAAACACCAGCAGAGGGAGAGGCAGAGGCAGAAGCAGGTTCCCCACTGAGCATGGAGCATGACATGGGGCTCAATTCCAGGACTCTGAGACCATGACCTGAGCCAAAGGCAGACGCTTAGCTGACTGAGCCACCCAGGTTTTTTAATGACATTATTTTCAAGAATAAACAAAACAGTAATTCCAAAACTCTAAAAAGTTAGGCAGCAGATATCTGATAGAAACACTTCAAATTCTATTAAAGTTTAACAAGAGCTTCTGTTAGAAAAATTTTTTTGGCATAATCTTATACAAGCATTTTGCCTTTGCTATCCACATTAAATTAAGCCAATCAATATGTGTCAAACATATCAGCTCAATTACAGTGTTCTGATTCTTAGATATAAAAATCTTTGCATAAATATCAAAGAAAAACTTCACTAATCATAGGACTATACCTACATCACTAAAATATCTACAAAGACAGTATCCTTTTCCCAAATGTATATTGTCATGTCCTTTTCCACATCAATCTACATGAGTCAGATCTGAATAGCCAGGGAAAGGACCAACAGCCTCTCTGTGAGGTTGCTTAGTGGTCATGGCCATGATAGTTAGATGACCCCTGCCACCCCCCTACCCTTGCATCTCTTTCCCAGGGAGAGCTCTGACACTTAATCCAAACCTACCACCACCGCTAACTTTCCATCCTTCCATATGGCTCTCCCAGCCGTCTCTAAGGCCCTCTTCATCTCCACTTCACTGGGAACATTACTCTTTGCTTCCACTCTCTTTCCCCAAAGCTTTAACCATTTCCCTACCTCATTTCTAAAACTTCCATTCAGGGGGCGCCTGGGTGGCTCGGTGGGTTGAGGCCTCTGCCTTTGGCTCAGTTCATGGTTCCAGGGTTCTGGGACTGAGCCCCGCGTCGGGCTCTCTGCTCAGTGGGGAGCCTGCTCCCCCCTCTCTCTGCCTGCCTCTTCTGCCTGCCTCCTCTGCCTGCTTGTGATCTCTGTCTGTCAAATATATAAAAACAACAACAACAACAACAAAAATCTAAAACTTCCATTCAGCCTCTGCTTTATCTGTCAAGACCTACTTGACAGACATCAACAGACTCCTGAACCTAGTGAGCAACAAACAAGTTGACGGGAACAGCTAAACAGGATGGTGAGTGGGCATGTCAGGACATCAGCAGGAGCAGAAGACTTAACAAACCCACACGGTGTAAGGACCTATTTAGCAAGAGGCTTTCATTAAAGTTAAACTGTCCCTGCTTCCCTTCCCCCAGGGGATTCACTTAAAAACAAGTCCTGAAAACCAGCTTCAGGTAACAAAAGCCCAGACATAAGGGTGGGTCAGGCCAGGTGGAGACATACTGTCTCCCTAGCTACCAAGGAGTAGGGGGCCCCCACCCTTTGGGAACCCTTTTTTGCGCCAATCCTAATCAAGGTGTAATAGGCTGGGTCAAATGTCTACTAGGGTAAATTGTAACTCAATTGGTCACCTAGCATCACTGTGGAGTTTCCTGTGTGTGTTACAATCTCATTGGCCACCTGTGCGTGGCCAGGCCCAACCACATGGCCTTTGCCCTTAAAAGCTAGTCTGTGAAACAGAGAAGGGTCGCCCTCTCTTGTAAGAGGTGCGGTCCCAAACGTTCGGTTAGATTCTTGATGCTTGGTGTGAAATAAAGCTTTGCTCGACCTTCGCTTTGTATCAGTCTCCCTCCTTTAATCACGGACCCATTGTTGCGGCATAACAATGGGAAAAGTTTTTAAGTTTATTTTAGAGACTGAATAGATCAAAGTGTTAACACATCACAAATACTAAGATACTTTAACATGTTTTGTTGCTAATTTTTTTAAAAAATAATATTCTGTTGAATGTGATGATGAGAGATGACAGGAGAGATCACAGGGAGATGAGTGATGACAGACATGAACACTTATACTTCTATTAGTCTTACTCCTTGGGTACTACGTGGCAGTCAATGTTGAATCAATGAATGTATGCACGAATGACCTACAGTACCATTTTCAAAATGGTTCCAGGAATAAGTGACTTGGCACACATGCCTTATGCTTGAGAGGAAAATAATCACCATAGCCATAACCACACCAGGGTCACCTATACCATAAAACGCTGCTATTCTTAAAGTTCTATATTTGAATCCTAAGCTAGTGCTACAGTAGTTCTGTGGTTCTTTTGGTTAGGGGCACACTGATGAATAATAAATGGGATAAAACATATTGATAGCTAATAGCACCTGTACCTAGATGGCAAATGAACAGAAACCTGCAGAACTGGCCAAAATCAGGGCAGAAGTACTCCAGGGCTGTTTACAAAAGTATTAATTAAATTTACTAGTTGTAAATTCTTAAAAAGTGCATAACATAGTATTTTTCTCATAAACTGTGCTGCAAAAAAGACACAAACCACTGAAATCCCCCTCATATAGGCACCTGTTTAGAATCTTAAAATACTGGGAAAGTCCACCAAATTTTTTTCTGGTCAACAGTATATCCTGCAAGTAATTCTTATAGGTGTTTTCATCAAATAACATTTCCCAATGTTTATAATGCTCTGCAATCACCGTGTATTAATACAACAAATTTATCAAGAAGAAACATTTCCTGTTAATTATTGTCTTAATACAACTTTACACAGACTTTTGAATATTACTGCTACAGTTTTTGAATGGAAGGTTAAAACACCTGACTTTTATAAATCAAAAAAGACACAAAAGATACAAATTAATCAGAGAATAAAAGCACATTCAAAGTATAAAAAGTCAATGCTTTCCTAGAATTCTTCATGGTAAAACATACACTGTAATTATTTTCCTACATTCAGTATGACACTATTGGGTGCTAAATATTCATTCTTAGAATAAATCTGAATCTGGAACTATTCATCTTTTTTTCAAATAGCTGACATGCTGCATAAACAGAAAGTTTGTGTAGTTTTTTTTAAATAAACAATACACCATGTGAACTTTGATTTATTATGCAATTTATCTCTTTCTATCTCTCCCTGCTATACATAATTCAGATCCACATAAAACAGTTCCTATACCATTAATATTTTCTGGCTCGTTTTGGTTTTAAGGCTATGATCATTTCTAAATGTTTCAAATGTATGCCATCTATCATTAATATTATAGTGGCATCACTGTTTTTTTAAACTAATATCTGGGAGTTCATAACTTAGCACATAAAACTTGTCAAACGATGGTTATGAAACTTAACTTGCTCACAACCTAGTTTTGGAGTAACTGTTCAAGAGAAAAAATAAAATGCCACCTAATAATTACCAAGTCCAAGATAACTGAAATACTTTTGACTGGTTTTCATTCACATATGAAGTTATTAAAAATACAACAGCTTTGAGTTATTAGGCTAAGTTTGTTTCCTCAATCTTTTGTCCAGTTTATAGAAAAATCAAAGCAAGCAATTTTGAAATCATTAAAACTCCCCATATTATTCAGGAAAATATTTTTGTGAGGAAAATATACTTTTTCTCTTACTAAAATTACATGATTAATAATCTATTTCCTTTTTAAAAAAGTAAGTAATCACTTAAAACCTTAAGTATTACCTAAGGTCTAGTAGGCAAATAGTCTATGCTAACATAATTTCCAGACTTACTTAAGACATTTCTTGAAACAACACAAACTCTACTTAGATCTAGTCGGTGTAATTTTCAATTTCTGGATGAGATCTCAGAAATTGTTTTCTGAATTTATTCAAACATCCGTTTATGACTATCTGCTATATACCACATTAGGTCAGACTAGAACTACAAAAATGAAAATACTTCTACCCCCATTTAACTCTCAGTAGACTAGTAAGCTTTATTTTTATTAATTTACCTAATCATATTTTTAGTACTATCATCAATGTGCATTTCCCCCCAAAGATTGCAAAGAGCATGGCTTTCCAGGATTTGTAATGATATCAAAAATCCCCAAACCACACAACTGCATGACATATTAGAAGTTACGACTTATGCTACCTTTCACTAATGTGAAGAATAATCTTCCAAATAGGTGCTTTAACGTCTCCAGAATACTGTTGCTGGAGAAAAAGAGAATTGAGGCTAAAACTCAGGTCTGACTTCAATTCAGCGCTCCCTCCTCAATGTCAAATTGCTTTCATACAAAGGCTTATGACTGCTCATTTACATAACATAGATGCAAACAGCACTCAAAACCTGGCAGCCTTTCTGTATTCACACATAGCCCACAGACTGTCTTCCTTGCCCCCACCCCCAGCTTTAAATTTCTGTGATTAATCACATAATAAAATCCTAACAAAAATGAAAAGCATAGCACGATTTCGTTGAAATACTGTCTACTTTACCCACTCTTAATTCTAAATGAAACAGTTGCTCACATCAATGGAAACATGTAAGTATTAAAAATAAATGTTGAGATACTCAGCTACAGATCTGTGAACAAAATGGCTGCCCTCAAATAAAAGACTGTTCTAAAAAAAATTTCTTAAGTCTATTATTCAATCATATAGAAAATAGTTCGAATCCAAGTCATCAAATATTTCCATTATGGATTCTCTTGACACTCCACCAGAGGGCTACAAAACTCCCAAAATGCTCTCATGAAGTTTTAGTTTTCAACTGTAGAGTATAAGTATTACTATACTTGGCTTTTCTCAAAGCGTGATTTTAAAGGGGGGAAAAAAAACCCAGAAGGAAAGCAAACAGAAACCTATCTTTTGAGAAAGACATCTCAGATAATAATGTATCTTCAGAGAACACAATGAGAAGTTAAGCATTTCTCTAAACCCTCTTTGACGAGGACCCACTTCAACTTATTTTTAGGTCTTGAGACTGCCTAAGTTAAGATATCACAGGGAAATCATGATTGGGAGGGAGCAAGAGGAAGAAAAAGTAAATGGTTGGAAGAGGGTAGAAGGGTGTGGGTGTGGACTGGAGGGGAAGCCAAGCTACCCAAAGGAGGGGACCTGCAGAGCTGGGTGCAGTCAGAAAGCATCCCCTAGCACTGGCTGGTTCCCACCAGGACACTCTAGACCAAAATGCACAGAGAGAACAGAGAAGCCGCAGGACAGCTTGAAATCAGTTCTGCCAGGTTGCGAGATCTTTAGATTGACGGCTCTTTGCTAATTGGGAGTCCATCTTGAAAATGACTCCAAGTAACTCCTAACCCTTCTTAAAAACGGCACACTGTTTCCCCTCTCAGGTGAGGCCTGTGTCCTTGGAAGAATGTGCTTCTCAGAGTCTTGGTAGGGCTGTTGCTGTTGAGCCCACACCCAGTCAGATGCCTGCTTTCCCCTGTGGCCCTCTCTGTCCCTCAAAGCAGGGCCAGTCTTGGTCATTTCGGAATGCCCTTAAGGCTCAAGGCTGTGTCTTGCACACAGTAAGTGGTCTCTAAAATGCACTGAAAAGAACTGCAACTACCCCAGGGCTCCTGATTTCAGAGTGCCTCCCAACCTCGACATTTGTGTATTTTAGAGTGGACAGGCCCCAAATGAACAGTTGAGAATGAGCTGAGTTTCTGGAAGCCATCTCACAGGCTCCACTGTTCCTAAGTGTGCTTGGTCTGTAGATGGACCAGTCAGCAAGAACAAGAAACACCTAAGGAAAAGAATGCCAAATGGAAAAGCAAGCCACGAAAACGAAGTGAGGCTGTCCTCGACCTCCAACCCACCTCCGAGAGAGGGACAAGATACACAGAGACTAGGTCAAACACCTCCCAGGGTGTGGCATCTCACCGGAGCTGTTCCACTTACAGCAGGAATTTTCATCACAGTATGCCACAAGCATGGTCTTCAACTACTCATATTCAAGAATAACCTTGGCTAAAAGTTGGGGTTTTCCTTCAAACGCAGACATTAGCTATTCTCTTTTATTATCATGGGGCATGATAGAGGAGTTGTGTTTTGCCTAATTCCTCTGCTTTTTAGTGTCATGTTTCTCACAAATATGCAGCTAAGGATGAACAAGTTCAGGACCCAAGACCCTAAACTTACACCTAAACATATACACCTCTACTTAGATTAGTATTCTATTTTCAAAAGAATAATGGGAAGATATTCAATGATACATCTGATAGCTCAAATATTTCAAATTTCAACAATACAAATGAATGTTCAATACGCATGTAACATCTTTAGGGTAAGTATCCAGTAGTGTGATTCTGGGTCATAGGGTAGCTCCATTTTCAACTGTTTGAGGAACCTCCATGCTGTTTTCCAGAGTGGCTGCACCAGTTTGCATTCCCACCAACAGTGTAGAAGGGTTCCCCTTTCTCCACATCCTCACCATCACCTGCCGTTTCCTGACTTGTTAGTTAACAAGTAGCCATTCTGACTGCTGTGAGGTGGTATCTCACTGTGGTTTTGATTTGTATTTCCCTGATGCTGAGTGATATTGAGCACTTTTTCATGTGTCTGTTGGCCATTTGGATATCTTCCTTGAAGAAATGTCTGTTCATGTCTTCTGCCCATTTCTTGATTGGATTATTTGTTCTTTGGGTGTTAAGTCTGGTAAGTTCTTTATAGATTTTGGACACTAGCCCTTTATCTGATATGTCATTTGCAAATATCTTCTCCCATTCTGCTGGCTGTCTTTTGGTTTCATTGACTATTTCCTTTACTGTGCAAAAGCTCTTTATCTTGATGAAGTCCCAATAGTTTCATTTTTGCCCTTGCTTCCCTTGCCTTTGGTGATGTTTCTAGGAAGAAGTTGCTGTGGCTGAGGTGGAAGAGGTTGCTGCCTGGGGTCTTCTCAAGGATTTTGATGAATTCCTGTCTCACATTGAGGTCTTTCATCCATTTTGAGTATTCTTGTGCATGGTGTAAGGAAATGATCCAGTTTCATTCTTTTACATGTGGCTGTCCAATCTTCCCAACACCATTTGTTGAAGAGACTGTCTTTTTTCCAGTGGCCGTTCTCTCCTGCTTTGTCAAAGATCTGTTGACCATAGAGTTGAGGGTCCATTTCTGGGCTCTATTCTGTTCTATTGATCTATAGGTCTGTTTTTGTGCCAGTACCATACTGTCTTGATGACTACAGCTTTCAAATAGAGCTTGAAGTCTGGAATTGTAATGCCGCCAACTTTGGTTTTCTTTTTCAACATTTCTCTGGCTACTCAGGGTCTTTCCTGTTTCCATATAAATTTTAGGATTATTTGTTCCATTTCTTTGAAAAAAGTTGATGGTCTTTTGATAGGGATTGCATTAAATGTGTAGATTGCTTTAGGTAGCCTAGACATTTTCACAATATTTGTTCTTCCAATCTGTGAGCATAGAACATTTTTCCCTTTCTTTGTGTCTTTCTCTAATTCTTTCATTAGTACTTCATAGTTTTCTGAGTACAGATTCTTTACCTCATTGGTGAGATTTATTCCTAGGTATCTTATAGTTTTGGGTGCAACTGTAAATGGGACCGACTCCTTAATTTCTCTTTGTTCTGTCTTGTTGTTGGTGTATAGAAATGCAACTGATTTTACATCCTGACATTTTACTGAATTCCTGTATGAGTTCTAGCAGTGGCCCTGAATGTTTATAGTGGCAATGTCCACAATAGCCAAACTATGTAAAGAGCCTAGATGTCCATCACCAGATGAATGGATAAAGAAGATGTGAGACATATATATACAATTGAATACTATGCAGCCATCTAAAAGATGAACTCTTGCCATCTGCAATGATGTGGATAGAACTAGACAGTATTATGCTGAGCAAAATAAGTCAATCAGAGAAAGGCAGTATCATATGATCTCTCTGATGTAAGGAATTTGAGAGGCAGGATAGGGGAAGGGGGGGAAAATGAAACAAGATGGGACTGGGGAGGGAGACAAACCATAAGAGACTCTCAATTCTCAGCAAACAAACTGAGGATTGCTGGAGGGGAGTGGGAGTGGGGGCATGGGATGGCTGGGTTATGGACATTGGGGAGAGTATGTGCTTTCGTGAGTGCTGTGAATTGTGTAAGACTGATGATTCACAGACCTCTACCCCTGAAACAAATAACACATTATGTTAATTTAAAAAAATAAAAAAATTTTAAAAAGCATGTAAGAGATGGGGTTTTTTGTTTTGTTTTGTTTTGTTTAGGATTTTACTTATTTGACACAGAGAGAGACAGAGAGAGAGACGGCGAAGAGAGGGAACACAAGCAGGGGGAGAGGGAGAAGCAGGCTTCCTGCTGAGCAGAGAGCCCCATGCAGGCTTGATCCCAGGACCCGGGGGTCAGGACCTGAGACAAAGACAGCCGCTTAACAACAGAGCCATCCAGGCACCCCTAACAGGTGGATTTTTAACTTTACAATGTGCACGTGTGTTTGTGTGTTGTATGCTCATTCCATTTTCCATTCCTGCTAACTCACTGGTTTTTAACTTCTCTGGCACACTTTGAGAAGATGACTTGGGAGCCCCTCCTCCAGAAGGACATTAGACCACTCCCAAAATACACTGTGCCTAAGGTTTTAGAGCGTTTACATAACCTCTGAAGGCCTGCAGATCATGGCCCGTCTGCTAAAAATGTCTGTGACACTGCCAACCTTAGTTTTTTTTTTTTATACCTAGTCCACAGGCTATTGAACTGCTAGGGTTCCACCGCCCATATAGACAACAAGCGTGGCAAATGCTATTTTTCTAAGAATCTTAAGGAACCATATGATAAAGTGTTCCCTATATGAAAACAGCACTTTTGAAACAAGCAAAATTAAAATTATTTAAACTATGACAACATCTTGCTTAAATTGCACTAGAAGGAAATCCAGGAGCAGCATGGGAAAGTTTGGTAAGAAGGGAGCAGTGCCTTTAAATCTCCACTTAGTAATATGCTAAGCGAAATGAAAAGCATTCGCTTTAACCTTAGTTAACCTTTTCCTCCAAAGCTCAATTTCCATACTCTTTAAATGTCTTAAAATTAGTGAAATGATTTCATTTATATTTCCTCCACCCCAAACTTCTAAGTAAGGCAAAATCCAATGTGTACCATCTCATCCCTTTTGCCATTTGACAGAAGCTAGCCCCATAATTCTGCATCAGAAGAGAACTGAAATGAAGGCAATATGTCTATCAAAGGGGCCTTATATTAAATGTAAATTTCTTTACTCTTTCAGGTAAAAGGGCAAATTATTTAATTCACTTCAATTCAAAAAGCATTTATGGAGCCCTGAAAGCCACTGGGCAAGGATATGGAGGGAGAAGAATACAAAGATTCTTGGAGGGCACCTGCCCTCCCTCCGAGAGCCCCCCGTAGAAAAAGAGACAGAGGTGCACACCCGGAGTTCAAGGCGGGGTGGAAGGCAGCTTATAACTGAGGTGTGCACAAAGGGAAGAGATCCTTCTGTCTACTGAGGAGCCAGAGCTGTTCTCTGCAGGGGTGGCTCAATGAGCAAATCAGACAGCCACGTGATCTGTAAAACCCTGTGCAAAATGACAGCGTGAGGCTCCCTGACTTAACATTAGGAAGATTTTCAGGAGAATGACAGCAGAAGATCATACCAAGTTCAGGGCCCTGTGAGAGTCACAGGTGGTGGACCCTGCAGACAGGCAACTCTGTAGACAAGCGGGGCGGGGTGGGGGGTGGGAGGGAGGGAGGAGCAGGGGCAGGGGGAAAAGGGTGAGAGGGGCCCCAGGGGGACTGGACTGTAGCAGTCCTGCTGGGAAGGGGGCCCATCAACATCAACCACCACCAAATAGATCATGGGCTAAAGAAGACTGGACAAGTCTTCTCTGAACAAAAAGGAGGCAATGTTAAACCACTTCGGGGATGGGTGAAACTAGGTGCTCATGGAACACAGACAATATAGAAATCAAATATATCCCAGAATACGGATTCCTTTATCCTCTGTAAGGCGAGGCTAAGAAAGTTTGTTCCCAAAAGTGTCACTCGGCTTGGCAGTGATTTTATATTTAAGGGAGGGGTTGGGGGAATGAAGAACATTTTCTCTTTCTTTCAGATTTACCTCCAGTCGAAACACAGAACAATTAGAGGGAGTAAGTTTCAAGCCAAATTAAAAACAGGTATTCACATTTTTAGCACGGTGTAATATTTCAAAGGCCCCGCCTTTCCCCTCCACCCGACTCAACAATAACAGATTGTCAACCAATGCTCTGATAAGGCCTCCAGATTAGAAGCAATGTGACTGACATTGTTTTATTTACACTACACATGCTTTCAGTTTTACAGTTCAGTAGCAAGTAGAGCTGCACAGCCCCTCACATTAGCCCTGGAGCTACTCTAAGCTACAAGCGGCTGCTCTGTAAGCATTGGAATGAATTCTCTGTAGTCCCCATAGAAATCCCATGGAATGCAGTTTCCTGCTGGTTTGTTACACTGCATCAGAATAATGAGAATACGAGGATCGCCTACTAGATTATGCAATGAAACAAAACTCCAGCACCAGAGTCCACCCAGAAAGACTTTAACCCTTCTTTTCTGCAATTAAAGCTTCCTATTTACATCGAAGGGTTGTTTGTGAATAATCCCACCAGGGAGTCAGCCCAACAAAAATAAATCACCCAGTGCTTTCCTATAGGCCGAGCCCAATGCTTGGCGCCCAGTACAATAAGTATTTGTTGAATAAATGATGAATGCTAGCCCATTTATCCTCACTGATTTTTTTCTACCCCAAATCTAACTTCCCCTTCACTCCATTCGCCTCTTTTACCTTCTACGGAGCACTTCGATACATCTGTATCCACAAAACCATTCCCTTAAGGATTCTCACCACTCTGTATCAAAAGTTCTATTAAATTCATAATGGGATAACCGTGAAAAGGGAAATTATTTTATTAATTCCCTGTCGTTAGTACAGAAGGCAGTCAGCACATTGACAGTTTAAAAAAAAAAAAAGTCAAGTGTACCAAGTCTCCCTTGTCTGTTGTACAATAGAGGACGAGCACTAGGATTTGGGGATTCAGCACCCTGTTTTACCAACTCTGGTTATCCAGCAAATTACTCAACCCCTCTGCACCTCGATTTACTCATCAGTGAAATGGAGATGCAAAGGGAAGTTACGTTATGTAGTTACTGTGAAGATTAAGGAAGACAACCTAGAGCCTGTAGGGAAGTGCCTGGAATGTGGCAACTATTCAATAAACACCAGCTACTAGTATTATTCCATTTGTAGTAACCATGATACTATACATCTAATTTTTATTTATCCATTTAAATAGTTTTTTCAATACTTAAGATTTTAAAATAAACATGAATTTAGAACACAACCGAGAATATTTGTGACTGCTAAGAATTTCTTTTTAGACAGGAGATCTATTTAAGAGCATACAAGACTGATGACATAAAACAGTTTTCGTCTCAAGTCACTTGACCATTTTCTCCATTCCATCTCCTAAAAAATAAAACTGAACAAAACTGAAAGGGTTCTAAAATCATTTTGCCAATACAAAAAGTTTAACATTTCCTGATAGAATTTAAACAAGTATTTTAATATTTTGTCCTATAAGAGGAAGTAGCAATAAGAAAACCATTGGCTCTCCTTATGCAATATACAGGTTTTAAAGAAGCAAATCAGGGAACACATGGACTTCTACAAGTACTGAATTCAAACCTCCTATCAAACCGTATTATCACATGGAAATATTTGGCTGTACGAAAACAGACAAGCTCTTTCTAAGAGAATTCTGTCATTTCTTCACTCCCCATAACCCTGCCAGCTTCCCAATGCTCCTTTGACAGTATAATCAGTCAATTCAATCAGAGAAATTCTAAAGTACAATGGTAATTTTCTCTCACTTTTTTCTTTACACTGTCAGTTCAAGCCACCTGCTGAAAGCATTGATGTGGAACAGCTCGGTATTAGCTCTGAAATTAGTACCAGTCCCCGGTTAAATGCCTGGCACATTCGGTGTAAGATAGAGACCCTTAATGGCATCGAAGCCCATCAGGAGAATCGGCAGATGACTTAAGCTAGCTTTTTCCCAAGTCACTCATACTGGCTCATATTGGTATCAAAACACAAGACGGAAAAGAAGCCAGGAAAGGAAAATGGCTCAAGGACACACACCACAAACTTGAAAGGGGCTGCTTCCCTATAAATATTGTCAAGTATGATGTCACTGTGGTCTACTCTCTACAAACTCCTAAATTCAATATCTGGCCTCTCACATGAAATGTCTTATATGGGCTCTGCAGAAAGGAAGAGTGCATTGAAAATTAAAGATTATTTTCCTTTAAATTTCAAGGCAGAATCTGCTACTGGGTACACATTTTTCACATGCGCCTTTAAACAGAAAGTAAAGAGCAATTACCTCTGGTATTGTACGTGTTCCAGTGCCTTGCCTGGCCTGCCAAGCTCAGCAGGTAGGTCTGTGAGCACTGACTGAGGCCACAAGGATGAAAGGCATTTACTACATCTACTCAGAGGGTCGTCAATGGACAACCTGTACAAGATTTATGCTGTAAATAATAAATGAACTAAACACCTTGAGGTAATTGGCTGTGTGAAGCTTCACAATAGGCCAGATAGCTTGTCTGAACAAAGTAAAATAAGATTAAATAATGAATGAGAAGTGCAGAGAATTTCAAGCCAAACTAATACTGCATGGGCTTTGTGTGTGTGTGTGTGTGTGTGTGTGTGTGTTTTGTGTTTTGTTTTTTGTTTTTTTTTTTTTTAAAGTGGAAGTCGTTGGTAAGTCAGGTCTTCATGGTTTTAAGAGGTGTCACTGGGACTTCCTCTTTCTCTGTCAACAGAAATTATTCCAAAGATAGATATTTTTCTAGATGTGGAGTGTAGGGCATGGAGCAGTCAGTTCTAGCATTTCAAGGAAGAGCCTGCTGGGTGATGGAAGTCTCAAAGTCTATCCAATGCTCAATTCCACTTGCATTTTATAAGGACAGAACCAACATCTAATGATGTCTGGGTGAACATTATCAGAGTAAACTTTTGAAAAATAATGTTTCTGACATATGTACAGATTTAATACTATCTGCCACCACAGGGACTAATAAAGAGAGGTTCTGTCAAGCAGCTTTCCAAGTCAGTTTTAGCGTAGACACTCCACTTGGGCTTTGTTTGTTTTTTTTGTTTTGTTTTGTTTTGTTTTGTTTTTAAACAAGAAGTTGGTGATTTTGCTTGCTGGCTTTAGTAAGAAAAATTGTGGCCTCTGAATAGTTAGGTCACAAGCCGGAGAAAACTCTAAAAAAGAAGGAAAGAAGGAAGGAGGGAAGGAAGGAAAGAAGGAAGTTAGTTAGTTAGTTGGGGAGGGAGGGAGGAATCCAGACGCGGACCTAGGTACATATGTTTATGGATGTCAATGACATCGTAATTTTGTAATGAGTCATTTCTACCCTTCCTTATTAAGCTTTTTTTAAAGAACAAAAGATTAGTCACAGTTAATTCTAAATGTGATAATTATCTAAGACTATGTAAATAAAACACCCTCATCAGTGAAAGATGCATACTGAAGTATTTACAGTTGTGAAGAAATGGCAGCTGGAATTTTCTGGAAAATACCAAAGAAGACCAAAAAAAAAAAAAAAAAAAAAAGTGGAGGTTAGATAAAATAAACTTGTAAAAATATGATATGTTGAATCCAGGTATGGATATATGGAGATCCATTACTCTATACTCTTCTTTTATGTTTGAAAGTTTCTGTAATAAAAGGTTTACTTTTAAAGGAACATAATGCCTAATAGTTCTAGACTAATACAAATATAAGCAGATGCTAGAGAAAAGACTCTTTTCAGGGCTCTGCAAAGTTCAACCACCAAATATCCAAAGGGCCCACTGTAAGATAGGCAGGGTACCTAATATCCATCAGTGATAAGGAAACATGGGATTCTATGCCCGTCTCTGCAGAAGGTTGGCTAACTCAGGCTTCCACTGATAACTGAGGGAAACAATCAGCTCTAGAACTTGACTCTTCAGCCTGTGGGGCTCAGTTAAATATTACCTCCTCAGAGCATCCATTCCTAGTCTCTGCACCTTATTCCTTTACCCCAATGGTCTCTGTCTCAATCCCTGCTTGCTTCTTTTAGAGTACATGTGAACATTTGTGTTAACTTTCCTGGTCTATTCCCTCACTGCCTGGTTCCATCACTATAGAGCCAATAGGAATCCCATTTTTCTGGTTCTCCACTATATTCCTGGCTAAAGGGCTAGCAACTACTGATTCCACTCCAACACCAACTTCCCAGTTAAACTGTGATATATGAAAGTATCAAGGCAAGAGACACATCAGTGTGTTACCAGTAGTATCCTCATTCTTAACTTTTATTTTCTTAAGTATACAGCATTTGCTCTTTAGAGGACAGTGGTAGAGAACTTGAGCTTTGTGGCATTCCTGGGTTTTAGCTTTCATCTACTAGCTGTAAATTTGGGTAAGTTACATAATATCTCTGATCCTTGCTCTCTCCATGTATACAAGGGGTAGGATATTATATAACTCAAGGTTCTAAGAAGTAAATACACACACACACACACACACACACACACAATATCAACATCTAATTAGTTATATAACATTTGGGATAGTGCTTGGTACATGTAAGCATTCAACAAATGTACTCCTTATGCCCATAGTATTCTCCCCTTATGATACTTCCGGGAAAACTCAAACAGGAAATATTAAAAGTGTAACCTGGGGAGATGACTTTAGCCTTTAGATTTGAAAAGTACATTTAAATCTTCTTCTAACATTCTCCAACTTGTTAAGGAAAAGTTGTCACCAATGTCACATGATTATGCAGGGAAATGTTTGTTGTCTTTCATTATGCTTCACTGTTTTTGAATTATGTGTATTTAACTCAACTTCGGATTTGTCCAAAATATACTCAAGGACATATTCCTTCAACAAGACTACAGCAAAGAGTAGCCAGGAGGGTGAGTGGACTGAACATATCAGAGAAACTAGAAATGCTTGAAAGGGCACATGCTAGCCAGTCAATGGCTACACTGTGGAACAGCAAAGAAGAAACCCAAAACCACGGGAGGACATTATTGTGGGAGGCAGACTTCAAGAAAAGTTCCTAAGGTCTGTGGCTTTTAAAAAATTAAAACTAATGAAGTGCCTGAGTCACACAGTCAGTTAAGTCTCTGACTCTTGGTTTCAGCTCAGGTCATAATCTCAGGTTTGTGAGATCGAGCCCCGTGTCGAGCTCCACACTCAGCAGGGAGTCTGCTTCAGACTCCCCCTCATCACCCATCCAGGTTCTTTCTCTCTCTTTCTCAAATAAATAAATATTTACAAATAAATAAATATAGAAATCTAAAAAAAAATAGTGATAACCTTTAAAAAGAAGAGAGTTTATACTTGAAAGATAGATGGAGTCACAGTTTTCTTTGGCTCAATAATTAGTCAAACTATTAACTCAGAGTTTTCATTAAATCTGAAACAACAAAATAGTTATCATTTTTGGATCATTTATTTCCTTCTTTAAATAGCTTTAATATCTCAAAACTGGCTTACTAAGCCCAGAAAGATAAATTATATATTCCCATTTTATGGACAGTAAGAGTAAGATGAACATACACACAAAAAAATGAAACTGGCCAGATCATGCTATCACTAATAAATGGAGAAACTTGGATTAAACACAGGTCTTCTTAGATGTAAAAACTATGTTCTTTCATGTTATATAGGTGACTCTTATCAAGCAAAGACTGAAAAAAAATCAAGTTTTATACTTACTATTCTTAGTCTTGCCACAGTGTCAGTTCAATTTAACTACAATTCTCTTAAAATAAGCACAAAATTGCAATAATCATTTCTTAAAATCTAAAATCATTGTGCTTGTTTTTGATTTAGAAAAACTTATCCTTTGCCCTTACAATTGCAAGTCAGTGTTGCCTTTATCCTATGCTTAAAATGATTTTTCTTATGAAAGTTATGGTTAATAGCCAACTAATCAAGGAATGGTTGATATTCATTTAATATTATAATTAGTCATTATATACATTAATTAACATATGTAGGAGCAATAAAAAAACAGAAGACACGGATTTAAGTTCTGAACAAGAAAAATCTGAAACCGCAAATTACCAGCAGTGTCACAAATTACTGTTAACCCAATGCAACATTTAGAGTTCACAAAGTGATTTTTGTGCCTCAGTCAAAAAATGGATTGAAATCGTATGACCCATAGACTTAGGTAGAACGTATATATGTGAAATAATATGAGGAATTTTGGTAATTTCCTTAAAGAACCTATCAAAAACTTAGCCATGACCCCCTTTCATTATTGTCTACAACAATCAAATTCATATCAGTTAATTAGTATTACCCAAAGTGTTTACTAATAGACTAAGAATAGAGCCCTTTTAAAGGCATGCCCATCTTATGGCCTTTGCACTAGGGGTTCCATCTTCCAGAATTGTTCTTTCACCCGTGTATTACCTAATATTCTCATAATTCAGGTTTCACCTCAGATTTCCTATCTTCAGGTCTTCCATGAACACCCTATCTCAGTTCTCCCCTCAGTACCAAAGATCATTCAGCAACATTGCTTACTCATTTTGTTTTTTAAACTTGTATCACCTCAAATTCTTGGGTTTTATACTTCTTTCCATATGCCTTGTCTGCCCCACTTTTTCAACAGGAATGCCCATTGCAGTAGGGACCTCAACTCTCATGGTCAGGTTCTCAGTCTCTTTCCCCCAGAACAAATATAGTAGCTCTTCAACAAATCTACCTGTCTAAGGAGTGGTCCTCAAATTCAACATGCATCAAATATCATCCACAGGACTTGTTAAAAGAGATTTCTCCATCCTACTCAAGTTTATGATCCAGTATTTCTGGGGTTGGGTTTGAGGATTCAATTTTCTAACATGCTCCTAAGTAATGACCAACCACAGTACACAGCATAACACACTAATGCTTCAATTGCTTAAGGATTTTGAATGCTATGGTTCAGCCATATCAAGTAACAGACTCTCATAAAGAGATAAATGTCAGTGTGAACTTTTTAAAGAATTTATTTTCAGAAAACTTCCAAGTATATGCTTTAAGTCCTTCTTTTAGTGTTTACCTATAATCAGCATTTTTTCTAAGAGCTAACATTTAGTGAAAACAGACTCAGTTTGAAGCACTATTATAGGTGTTTTTATGTATTATTTCCATGTCATGTTTCCCAAAACTCTAGAAAGAACTAGGCATATCCCCCATTGTACAGATGAGACAAATAAGCAGAGGGACACCAGGTAACTTTTGTTTGTAAATGGTTGGGAAGAAATTTAAACCCAGGCAAACCAGCTCCATTTCCCAATTTCCCAAATATGAGAGTATAGTCTTCATCAGGGTACACGTTCCACAAATAGATTTGGGAAAGTTAATATAAAATAAAGTCATATTTCCTGATTCCTAGATCAGCTGAACAGCAGGCTTTATGAGCCATGATTTTTCTCTCCTGCCCACCATAAGAATAGGAGATAAGTGATGAATTCTGTATTTATACTACTAAAGGGAAACACAGGATTACCTTAACTTAGTGCTAGACAAATACAGGATATGTGTATGATGTATTGGCTAACCCTGCCTGTGAACGTTCCTACAATGCAAGAATTTCTTTATCCAAGGACAAGTTCTTTCACCTTCCCATCTGTCCTGTGAATTTTTAAATGTCTGAGACAGGTGGCCTGTTGGAAACCTAAAACCCTGTGGGTCTAAGATATGATTAAAATCTGATGTTAGTCTCTCTGATAAAGAAGATTCCTATGTTTAGGCAGGAATTTTTAAGTAACCTGCAAAATGTGCCAAAGATAACTTGAACCCTACATAACCAAAATCTCTTTAATTCTAGAATAGCATATGCTAGAACAAACTTTTTCTTGCTCAATTTCCCCATAGAAAACTGCAGTCATGCCCACATACCACTGCTGTGAAAGAATAAAAAATAATCAACTGATTTTTGATGGGTTGAGGGGTTTTTCCCTTCCTTTCTGAATATGCTAGTAATTTTATAAACAATGTTGTCTGCTCTTTTCTTAAGGAGTTCTAGGGCACTAGTACTTTATCAGTTTTCTTCTTGATTCTATCTTTAGTAAATTTAACTACAGTTCTCCAAGCAATATTTATAAATACTGCATTAATGATAGTTAATAAAATCAGTTAATAATGCAAGCTGAGTTCCATAATTGCATATTACGGAGCTCTTTGCAAAATATATTACTCAAAAAATCTTAACCAGGATTATACTTCATATAAATGCCAAGTGTACTATGACTTCTCTGAAAACTTAAATGCACAAGAGAATTAAAAAGCTGCTTGTCATGAACCCCTCCCCAGTTTACATTTGCTAATGCAAAGCACAATACAATTCTTTAAACACAATCCATTTCTTTCCTAGAAAAGATGGAAGGAGTTTAATTGAAATCTATTTAGTGAGAACTTAAATCTATGCTGAGTTTAAAGTTTGGCACAGAATACTAAGCAATGATCACGCAGATAATTAAAATTTTATATGTTAAATGATTTATCGTCTTGTAAATAATTAAGGGAATTTAAAAATCTGAGTAAGGAAATGTTAGAATATATATTACCAATTTCTTTTCTAGAACAATAATATATAAGAATATGTTACCCAGACTTTGTTACTGGTAATGTCAGCAGTGACTTTAATTTAAAAAGCTTTAGTAAACTTAATGAAATTAACCTAAATTGATTGGCATTCTGATCCAGCAGGTATTAAACACATCAAGGTAAAAACAAGGCCACTGTGACAAATTCAATAGATCAATCTGCAGTGATGCAAAAATCCAATAAATTGAAATTTAACTAAAGAATATTGCACAAATGCCAATCCCCTCTATGAAATAAAGGAGTATTCATTTGAGACTATATTACTTACTATAGCTACCATGAAATCTATAATTGTGTTGTTCTTTGATTCTACAGCCTTTGACTGGTTTCCTTCATTTTTAATGTTCCTATTTTTATTATTTTCAGCGCAGAGGCTTCATCACCTAGACCTCCCCCTTGTTCTTTGCTCATTCAATCATAAATCTTTACTAAGTAGAGCTCTATCTTTGCCAAAGAAACACACCTTTCCAAAGAAGTTTTTTAAAGAAGTTTAAATTAATGAATAAATTACCAGAGGATATCTGAAGAGAGAAAGTCATCTCTTTGCAGTAGGAAAAATAGGTTGATATTACAGAATTTTAAACAAAGCACTAGCATTCACCATTTTGATATCATGGGCATCCCCCAAAATAGAAATAAATACTTGCAGAATATGTATGCATTTGTCTTCTATACCATGAGGTCAGGGGGAAAAAAAAAAAAAAAAAAAAACCCTCCATGATATCTGCTAACACACACACCTTTAGATCAGACCTCACTCCTAGATCTCAGATGAGTTTGCTGAATTTTGGCAGAAATAAAAAATCAAAGGGGAACAGAAATGACTGATGTCATTCTATTTTAGGCTCAGGGGATTTTTTTCAGCATTTATTCCCTCTATACGGGATCAACATTCTTAGCATCTTGAAAAGACAAGAAGTTTTAGATTTGTTAAAGCCTTCAAGATCAGTGAAAGTGGCTTCACAAATACAGTGGCCTCTTCGTCATAAAAAGGAATCAGTAAGCATGTGTCCCTCTGTAAAGGTGGCCTATAAACCAGGAAGCAGGAGACATCTGGTCGATGGGCCTCAACGCACAGCTTCCAACTATTAAATGCTCACAGACATTAATCTAGGATATTGACATAGCAAACATTTTGAAAAAGATTATGCACACATTCCTTAGGATCAAAGGTGAGTTAAGGAAAAGTGTAGTCAGGAGCATAAAGCAACAGCAAACTCGTGAAGGGCCAACTAATCTTAGACCCACAGTGGTGCCACATCCATCAGCACAGCTGTCAATGCCATGAATTGGAGACCTGGCTTTACTTTAGAAATAGCTCCAGCAGCTTACTTCCCCGGGCTCCGGGAGCTCCAGTGGAAATCCCAATTAGGCGGTAGCCACTGCTAACAGGATGAGAAAGGGCCAGCTCTACCAATACTCTTCCATAATGGAATCTCTAAATGAGACTTGTACAACAAAGAACTCTGTGTTAAGATTGCAGCATGGACCCACCCTGAAAGATCGCACCTGATTCCACACCCAAACTACAGGAAAGATTACTTTTTTAAAGACATGAACACCTAAGAATAGGGAAAACAGAAGAGGTAGCAGCCTTAAAATCTTTCTTAAACGTTAAAAAGATGAAACAGCAGCGACTGCGACTGAGACCAAAGCACTGAGCAGCACTGAGACCAAAGATTCTAAGGCAATAGTATGGAAAGCTGAAACATAGCCCAGTCTACCATTAAAGCCACAGATGGTTTAAGACATGGAGTGCCAATGACCAACAGAACTAGGAGAGAGAACAGTATTGGAGAGAAGTGAGTAGATAAAATAAGGATTGTATGAGAGCTTTTTGAGAAGCCATTAGATGCCTGGTCTAGCTGCCAAGACCACCTCCGTGGAAGAAAGAGTGGGAGGTCTGGAGGTTTATTTGCTGGAGATGGATAAAGCAGAGGATAGCCAGGAGCAGTTGAGGATCCCAGAGAGGTTAAGAGATCAGATCAGATCACAGGCCCTCTGAGAACTCTGCTCTTTTCTTCATGGGGCTTCCAGAACACCTATAGCCTTCTGGGAAAGAGGCTAGAAGGTCCTTCTTTGAGGAAGTCAATCAGTTCAAGAGGAGAAATTTAAAGAAAACACTAAGGTTCCCTACAGGGTTCCCATGGACTACCTAGTGATGAAGTTCAAAGTCAACAAGCCTGATTCATGCAGTGTCCAATCCATTTAACCAGAAATTGGCAAAGATTCTAAGACAGCTGATGAAGTCTCTAAAGGGCAAGACAGATACCAGATAAAATAAACAGACTAAGCAGAAGAAAGATTTTAAAAGGTATATTCCCATTATTAATCATCAGAGAGAAGAGAAATTCCATCTGGAAAGAGAAACAAAATAGAATAAAAAGAACAGTTAGAAAACCAAAAGGGGGGGGGGTCTTAAAAATTGAAACTTTGATAGAAATGAGAAAATTTATAGAAGAGCTAGAGTAAAACCATAAGGCAATCTCCTAGACAGCAACACAAAAAGATTATGAGAAAACAAATTGTCTACAAATTCCCAACATCCGAATAGGAGTGCTAGGATGGAACTAAGAAATAGATAAGTCAGTTAAGATGTTCACGAAATTTTCCAGGACCAAAGGATGTTTCCAGATTAAGAGACCACACTGGGAACCCAACACATCAAATCAGAGTAGCTTCATATCACATCACACACATCAGTGGGGAATTTCAGAACATACAGGAAAAAGGTTACATACAATGATCAAAGTGCCTCAGTATCTCTAAAAAAACAAAACCAGAAACTCTATGACAATGGAGAAACAGCTTCAAATTTTCTCAAGTTAAAGTATTTCCTCCCTAAAATTCCACACAAAATATCATTCAGGTGAGAGCAGAGTAAAAACATTTTTAGACATTCAAGGCTCCTTCAAATTTGCCTTTCGTTTGCCCTTTCTCAGCAAACTAGCAGAGGGTATGCTCCATCAATAATAAGAATGACCCAAGAAATGAGAACACAAGGGGAAATACAGGGAAAATCTGGGCACCATATTTGTAGTCATCCTAACAAGAACAACCGAGTATAGTAAATATCAATGGAACGGTCACTCTTGCTGGTGAGATACACAAGTATGGTTCATCGTGGAGACAGAAGAGGAGAAGCAGTGATGTTCCTAATACAAAAGCCAGCACTGAAGCCTGGTAATTCTATGGAAATCAGCATCTTAAAAAAAAAGTCTTCTGATGCTTATAGCCCAGTTTCCCAACCTTGGCACTAATGATATTTGGAACCAGATTAAGTCATTGTTGGCAGGGGGTAGGGGGTTGGGAGATGGGTTATCCTGTAGGATATCCGGCAGCATCTCTGGCTGCTTCCTCCTAGATGTCAGTATCATACCCATACACACACTTCTGACAACCACTAACATCTACAGATAATGCCAAGTATCTTTGGGAGAGCTAAATTTCTTCTGGTTAAGAACCAGTGCTTTGGAGTGTAAGAAATAAGGCAAAAATTTTCCTGGTAAAAAATACGTATGTAATATTTATATCCAAAACTCACATAACACCATACTTGTATATGCTCAGTCTCTGAAAAGTTACAAAAGGGGTACTGGTAGCAACTGCCTCTCTTAAAGGTTAAGAGGGAGACTAATTTCATTCCTTTTCATTTTAAAAGAATTGTACATCATGAACATGCATTCTCTTTATAAAAAATATATAAAGTTAAACAGCCTTAAAATAATATTACAAATGAGCATATCCTCACATACAATATTTCTAGGAATGTGACCTCCTAAAGTATGTTCCTGTGTATTTGTAAAATTATATAGTCAAAATTATATGTGACACTGACAGTAATAGTGAAAGTAAATAATCTACATGTTCAATGACAGCATGCCATGAAATAAATTATGTAATACCACAAAATGGAGTAGTATGTAGCCATAAAAAGAGTGAAAGTTCATTAAATATTAACATGGATTGACTGCCAAAATAAACCATAGTTTCATTAAAAAGGCAAATTAATGTTCATAGTTTATGCATCTACAAACAAACGAACAAACTTCCCAGCCCCTTTCTTTTACATAAATTGACAGAAGTGGTTGACTCCCAAACAGGGAACCTAGTGAGCGGCAGGGGGCCAGGATGGAAGAGACAGGATATGCCCTTTTGTCCCTTCTGAACTGTAATCATGTAAATATGTTACTTGTTCATATTAAAATAAAGTAAGATTTCCACCATGTGAATTTTTGTGCTCCAGTAGTTCTCCTGGGTAACTTTCTCAATATGCAACCAGAAACCAAGGACTCGGAGGCCTCCTTGGGGGAGTCAGTGTAGCCCTTCCGCAATCACGCCGGAACTATTCTTTCTACAGGGATATGCTTCAAGGAAACTTGACAGAGGCCCACTCTGCCTCTGAATGGCATTTCTACTGAATGGAAGGAAACAGTTATCATTTTTCCTCTCACCCTCAACAGGGATTCAGGTTCTTGATTATGAAATGCTGAAAAACAATGAAACCTAATTAATACAAAAAATACATTCTTATCAATGAATATCATATGAAATTCATAAAGAAGGAAAAAGAAAACAAACTGGAAGTTCTGCTCTGCTTGGTAGGATATAGAGGTGATTTCTGAGAGTGAAACAGTCCGTTGGTCTGAGTGGAGGTCCGGCAATGACATGAGCTCGGGGAAGAAAGGCAGCAGGGAAGTGGGAAAATGACTTCATAATCCAAAATTCGACTTCTAGCTTAGACTGCTCTTAGGTTAAACTGGAGAAAAGAGCATGAGATCAAAGACAGGAACAATGAGTTCTGGCTCAGCTGTACTCACAGTGTAATCTTGGGGAAATCATTTAAGCTATTGTCAAGTAGGGATAATTCCTGAATACAGAAATGTGGGCAGGATTAATGAGCAGGAGAATAGCAACAAAGAACATCAGAGGATTAGAGCAGAGAAAACATTTTATAACATTAAATATTGAATTCATTTACTCAAAGGCAATCTTTAAACATGAAAACGCATAGGAGACTATTTGGAGCAGTTGCAGTTTCAAAATAGTAACTCGATGATCAATATTTGATGAGTTTATTGTATAATAAAAACAGTTTTAAAGTTAGAAAACCACAAATAAATACCGCAGCAGACTCTCCATCAATTTATGGCTGATACACGTGCCCACAGTGATGTGTTTGAATCTTTAGGTTTATTCTGACATGTGACACCACAGAGCTAAAATAACTTTGATGAAGGGTGAGGATGGAACATAGAGGAAGTACAGTTAAGCCCGTAAACTTCAGCAGGTGATCTTTTAACTCAATAAATATTTTTTAGAGTGCCCACTGTGTATTAGACATAGGATAAAACTTAAATAAGCTCGTTGTAGGCTGGACATGGAATTTAAAAGGAAAGACAGGCCATAGGAAAAGCAGCAACACCTCCAGTTAAATTATGATACAAACTACTGAGAGAAACAAGCCATGTGTATTCAGAGAGCTAGGGAAGTACATTTTGTTTATAATATTTGAGAAGGTAGCCAAGACAAGGTAGGATGAAGCATGTCTTTGACGGCACACAGGTTTTCAATATTATTGATGAAAAACCAGCTTTCTGGTAAAACAAGAAATTTTAAAGGTATCTGTGAATCTTGGTCCACATCACTTATAGGAAGTACAGATACATTCCAGTACCACAGAATTTGAAGAACGGCTACCAAATAGACCAAGTTATCCAAAGCCATTTAAACAACAGACCTTTTCTACATCTTCATATATTCTTATCTTGATGGATAAAGGATAGCAATAAAAAAAGTGTTATTCCCTATGACTCAGATGACTCACAAGTAAGAGTTATCATGAACCATCACCCACCATTAGTATTCTTACACAATGAGTCAGAATTAATACAGGAGTACACAACAAATGACTTATTTCTATGGCAACAATGTCCAATAGAAATGTAACACAAGGGGCACCTGGGTGGCTCAGTGGGTTAAAGCCTCTACCTTTGGCTCAGGTTATGATCCCAGGGCCCTGGGATGGAGTCGCATTGGACTCTCTGTTCAGCAGGGAGCCTATTTCCCCCTCTCTCTCTGCCTACTTGTGATCTCTGTCAAATACATAAATAAAATCTTTAAAAAAAAAAAAAAAAGAAACGTAACACAAGCAACATGAGAAATCTTAAAATTTTTAGTAGCCACAATAAAACTTTAAAATAGCTGAGCTTAATTTTTAAAATGTTTTATTTATTCTAATCTATGTAAAATATTATCATTTCAATATGCGATCAATATAAAAATAAGAGGGAAATAATTTATAAATTCTTCAAAACTTTTGAAATCTCATCTGTATTTTATATTTACAACATATCTCAATACTGATTAGCCACATATTAGGAGGTCAAGAGGCACCTGTGACTAGCGACATGTGTGGTTCTAAGGTATTACTGATACATCAAAACAGTGCCCATAGGGGCACCTGGGTGGCTCAGTGGGTTAAAGCCTCTGCCTTCGGCTTGGGTCATGGTCTCAGGGTCCTGGGATCGAGCCCCACGTTGGGCTCTCTGCTCAGCCGGGAGCCTGCTTCCCCCTCTCTCTCTCTGCCGGCCTCTCTGCCTACTTGTGATATCTGTTCTGTCAAATATATAAATAAAATCTTTAGAAAAAAAGGAAAAAAAAAAAACAGTTCCCATAATGCTGGTTCACTATAAATACATGAATGAAAGAATGGATGTATGACAAATGACAGAATAATTTTACATACTCATTATTCCTTAGATTAATGCATTTCAAGGTATTTCTAAACAACAAATATGAGACAATGGATGAAAACTCCCCAAATCACTCTATCAATAAAAATTATAAATTTTTGATGAAAGTAATTCAAGTTGAAACAAAATTTAAATCCTCAGGATGCATTGTATCCTGTGGTTCCTTATTATTGTATATCTTTCAAGGATGAAAAGTGGCAAGGACAAAAGATTAATAGGACGTGAACTCTCCTATTATTTGTTTGATGTTGTATTTGTTTCTTAGGATTTTACTACTTGCTATTTAGTGTAACTCTTCTTATACTGTGACCCAATTTGAATTAGAATTTAATTAGTGTGTGTGTTTGTGTGCAAGCACACAAAATTTGATTCTTTAAAGCAATTCATATTAGAATTTTGATGTGAAAATTTTCTTATTTATATGATAACCACTTTTATTATTGGCTATGTAAATTTCACCTTCCTTTAAATTACTGTCTGGCACCTTCTAAAAGTCTAAAATAAGCACAATTGTATTTTTTAATCCAGACTTCTTGATCTTAAGCTAAACACGAAGAGTCATTTTTATTTCTATTTTTCAGCTTATTGATTATTAGTAATTTACTACCCTAATTATAAGATAAATCTGTCATTAATCTTCTTCTTTCCCTTCCAGAGAATTTTAAAGCTGCAGGGAATTTAAATCTTTCCCCATCCAAATTCCACATTTTTCACTGAGGAAAGCAAGCTGAGTCATGAAGAAGTGACTTCTAAAGATCAACTTAGTACTTAATGAAAGAAAAGTCTGAATTTCCAGTTAAGTCTACACGAACATGCCTTCTTTACTCACTTCAGTAAAGGTATTTGTACATTTAAACCCTTTTTTTTTTCTACTCTATAGAATGTAGAGGGAAGAATGAAGATGAAATCCAATCAATAATTACCCATTCAATTACTATAAGTATGTTTTTACTTATTCCAAAGATAGACCACCTTTTCGGGGAAAAAAGAAAGAAGAAAAAAAAAATGAAAGAAAACCTAATATACAAAAATCTGAACTTATTCCACATATAAATTAGGAAGTGATTATTTGCATTACAAAAGATTTCATTTTACCAAAAAGATATGTAGCAACATTCCTTGAAATATCAAGTCCCTTGGTAGAACAAAATTTTTAATCTAATTTATAAAAGGAACAGGGAGGCAAAAAAACTTCAGCTTAAGTATAACTTCTATTTAGAAACCTCCCCTGACTGAAATGGCCCTCTTCTGTGGTATTTTTCACTGGCCCCTGCTAAACCTCTCTCCTGACCACTATTCACTTATGTGTCCCAGTATTCATAGAATAAATCATTCATTCAACCTTAGTTAAAGGGCATTTAGGGGTCAGGAACCACAAGATGCACTGGAGCACAAAGGTGATTAAGACCAGCAAGTTTAGACTCTCTCTCCAGTGCAGTTGTCTTATAGAGTATTATTACTGCTGATTTCCTTTACTACAAGTCCTCCTAAATTCTGAGCTCCTTGAGGGCAGAGAGTCTTGTTTATAACAGAGTCTCCAGCACTGAGTTTGGAGACTAATTTATAGCACTCGATAGATGAATACTGAGTTAAAGAGATGATCTCTGAGTGCTAACACGTGCCAAGTGATGTTTTAGGTTCATGGAAGGATCCTCAGCTCATTCAGTCCTCACAAAACCCCCTAGAGATGGGATTTTTACAGAATGTGATACTCAGGCTCAGAAGTTATGTAAAATGGACAAGTTCCTACAACTCGAAAGTGGTAGAATAATTATGCAAACTTGTGCTTTCCCCATTTTGCAAACTATCAAATGTGAGGTCTGTGGAATGTGCTAGAATGCTCATAACCCAACATATATAAGCAAAGAAATTAGTCACAGACACAAAAGATGAGGTAAGGAGTGGAATTTCCCATCTTTTCTTATTCATTTATCCTTTTACTAGAGAGACACATTCTGCATTGTATACAAGGCAATGATCTAACTGGTATGTACCACCTGCTACATGAAGCTGCAAAACATCTGACTTTTGTCAGTCATTCTTAGGATAAAGCCCCTGATAACCAGGTATAGATTTTTAAGCAAGCACATTCTATCATTCTTCTCCTATTAGTTATTTTCTTATATTTTCATATAAGATTTCATATAGTTAATTTCATATATATTTATATTTCATACTTTGAGAAGTAAAAACTACAAGAACCAGGTTTCCAGTCACATAGGATGGGGGTTATACCCCAGACCTCCTATTTCCCAGGTCTGTAGTATTTGAAATAACCTAAGAAAAAATCCAAAGACAAAGAGCTGAGAGACAGAAAAAAGTAAGGTATAGTGAGGATAGAAACTAACATGCAAAGGAAAAATAAAAACTGTACTGCATATAACAGAGGGTATAACCAGCACCACAGAATATCAGACCACGAATGTGGAGAGCAATACTGGGCAGCTCATCTAGAACTTAGAAGAACAGACAAAGAATTGAAAATGACATGAAGATTATCACGAAAAACAGGAAAGAGATTCATCTTTTGAATTACATGCATTACAATGGGAGGGGGAAATAGAGAAACTGGAATAAAAGCAAACTCAAGGACAAAAAAGGAAACCTTTAGAAATTAAAAAAAATATATTAATTTAAAAAAGAGCAAGGAGTCTGCAAGTAAAGAAAGCCTCATGATCCACATAAAACTAAGGAAACATACTCATACACACTCACACACACACATATATATCCAGGGTAAAGGCAGACAATGCAAGGCCCAAGAGGGATGAAAGAAACCTGCAAACTTCCAGAAAAAACTACCTTATCTTCAAAAAAACCCCAAAATCTGGTTGGCATCAAATATCTCTCCTGCAAATTAAATACTATGAGATAAACTAGCAAAATTTATAGCACCTTAATTAAGAGAGAAAAGTTTATAAGCCATGAATTTTGTAACAAGCCAAGTTATAAGATAGTAAAAAAGTTAAGTATTTGAGGGCTAAGAAAAACTAACACCTAAATCCCTTTAAAAATTCACTTGAAGATATACTTTAGTTTACTGAGAAATGAATCAAAATTAATGAAGATGGCGTGGTATGAAAGGACTTAAAGGTCAAAATCAAACATGTCTCAGTAAATGATGAAAATGTTACAAAACTGTATACAAATAAAAAATCATAGAGATAACTGAGTAGCAATAAACTGAATTCAAAACAATAAGTTTTGGGGACCCTTGCTAGCTCAGTTCATAGAGCATGTGAGTCTTGACCTCAGGGTTGTGAGCTCAAGGTCCATGTTGGGCACGGAGATTACAAAGAAAGAAAGAAAGAAAGAAAGAAAGAAAGAAAGAAAGAAAGAAAGAAAGAAAGAAAGAAAGAAAGAAAGAAATTTTTTAAAGATTTTATTTATTTATTTGACAGACAGAGGTCACAAGTAGGCAGAGATGCAGACAGAGAGAGGGGGAAGCAGGCTTCCCACAGAGCAGAGAGCCCAATGTGGGACTCAATCCCAGAACCCTGGGATCATGACCCAAGCTGAAGGCAGAGACTTTAACCCACTGAGCCACCCAGGCGCCCAGAAAAATATTTTTTTAATTTTTAAAAATTTTTAATTTTTTTATTATGTTATCTTAGTCACCATTCAGTACATCATTAGTTTTTCATTGTGCACCATGCAATATGAGCCCTCCTTAATACCCATCACCAGGCTAACTCATTCCCCCCACTCCTCTCCCCTCTAAAACCCTCAGTTTGTTTCCCATAGTCTATAGCTTCTCATAGTTCATCTCCCCTTCCAGTTTCCCCTTCTTTGTTTTTTCACTTCCTTCCCCTCATGTCCTCCATGCTATTCCTTATGTTCCACAAGTAAGTGAAACCATATGATAATCCACTTTCTCTGCTTGACTTATTTTACTCAGCATAATTTCCTCCAGACCCAACCATGTTGATGCAAAAGTTGGATATTCATCCTTTCTGATGGCTGAGTAATATTCCATTGTGTATATAGACCATATCTTCCTTATTCATTCATCTGTTGAAGGGCATCTTGGCTCTTTCAAGTTTGGCTACTATGGACTTTGCTGCTATGAACATTGGGGTGCATATGGCTCTTCTTTTCACTACATCTGTATCTTTGGGGTAAAGACCCACTAGGGCAATTCTGGGTCATAGGTAGCTTTATTTTTAATTAAAAAAATAAAATCTTTTAAAAATTAAGTTTTCCCTGAGAAGCACATTAAAACATGTTTAAAATCATACTTCATTAGAGAAATGCAATCAAAAGCAAAATGAGATACTATTTAACTCCTAAGAGGCTGGCTATAATTTAAAATATCAGGAGAAGAAGGAGGAGGAGGAGAGAAAGAGGAGATGAGGGGGAAAAATGAGGAAGAGAAGGAGAGGGAGGAGGGGGACAAGGAGGGGGAGGAGGGGGAGAAGAAGAAGAGGAGGAAGGAGGGGGAGGAGGAGAAGAAAAAAAGCGGTACTGGCAAGGATGCAGACAAATTGGAACCCTCATGCATTATCAGTTTAAGTGTAAAATGGTTCAATCACTATGGAAAATATTTTGAGAATTAATCAAAAACTTCAATATAGAATGTCACAGCCATTCCACTCTTAGCTATATATCCAGAAAAACTGAAAACAATACATGGATCCACATGAGTATGGAAGCACTGTTTACAATAGTTAAGCAGTAGAAACTACCCAAATGTTCATCAATGGATAAACAGATAATAAAATTACAGTACAGGGGTGCCTGGGTGGCTCAGTGGGGTAAAGCCTCTGCCTTCAGCTTGGGTCATAATCCCAAGGTCCTGGGATTGAGCCCCACATCCAACTCTCTGCTCAGCAGGGAGCCTGCTTCTTCCTCTCTCTCTCTCTCTCTCTGCCTGCCTCTCTGCCTACTTGTGATCTCTGCCAAATAAATAAATAAAATCTTTAAAAAAAATAAAATAAAATTACAGTACAAACAGGCAGTGGAATATTACTCAGCCACTAAAAGGAATGAAGAATTGATATATCGTACAATGTGAACAGACCTCAAAAATATGTTCAGTGCAAAAGGTAAGACACAAAAGGTCACATATTTTATGATTCTGTGTATAGGAAATATCCAGAATAGTTAAACCCACAGAGACAGAATACAAATTAGTGGTTGCCAGGGCCAGGGGTAGGAAGAATGGGAAGAAAATGTTTCATGGAAATGGTTCTTCTTTTTGGAGTGATGAACATTTTTATAACTAGACAGAAGGGCTGGTTGTGCAATATTTGAGTATACTAAATGGCAAATTGTTCACTTTAAAAAGGTAAAATTTATCTTGTGTGAATTTCACCTCAATAAAAAACAACAGGTTCTATTAAAAGAACTAGAAAGCAAAATAAGGAACAGGAGGATACTTTTTTTTAACCTAACAAAATAGAAGTGGCAATGAGCATAACTCTCATATAATCTTCAAGAAGATAAGACTTAAGATAAATTTCCATCTACTCTTAAGAGAAGGGCCAAATTTTTCTCAGGGACATAAAATGATGCCTGAATGTAGATATACATCCTATCCCTCAATGGAAAGATGAGTTATTTTAGAAATGCGAACTTTTGCTAATCCCTAATAAAAAGGACAAGTGAATTATTTGTTAGGTTGACAAGTGATGTCAACTTTTACCTAAAAAAAAAATCAATAGGTCAGAATTCCCAAGAAAATTTAGAAAAGAGGACTAGGACAAATTTCTCCCCTACAACCCATTACTAGCTTATCATAAAACTACAGTAATTAAAGCACTATGGTTCAAAAACAAACACTAACATATGGCAGACACACACACAAAATGGCCTAGATCCCAAAGATGACTTATAATCACTCAGAATGTTCAGTTATCTCTTTTGCCTCCACTGTATCCCACATACTGTACTGAGAGCGAGAATCAGAGCCATGTCTCACTAGGGCACATGCAAAATTTCACCACAGAATCAAGAGTAAAAAATACAATGTTATGACATATTAAAAATGTTAGTGTCGGTCTTGTCTTCTACAAAGAAGGATTACTAGTGTTTGTTTTTTTTTTACAAGAATAATTATTAACTGTAGAAGTAATGAAGAAACCCTGAAGGGCAGAGTTCACAGAT
Source organism: Lontra canadensis (assembly GCF_010015895.1). Classification (NCBI taxonomy): domain Eukaryota; kingdom Metazoa; phylum Chordata; class Mammalia; order Carnivora; family Mustelidae; genus Lontra; species Lontra canadensis. The sequence continues at coordinate 689,841 of NW_022631206.1, read as the reverse complement.
TTGAACACAAAGAAAACATCTAAACAGTAAAATGAAAACAATGATGGAGCAAAAAAGTAGGAAGCATCAAGGCCATAAATGGGTTATTGCCTCAATAAGTAATTCACAACAATCAATTAAAATCAGTAAAGTTCTAACAGGAAAGTAGGTAAAGCCCTTTAAGTGACAGGAAGAAATAAGGTAACATAAAAATTGTTTATTCCGTTACAGTCAAAGATATGCTATTGTTTTTTTTTTTTAAAGATTTTATTTATTTATTTATTTGACAGACAGAGATCACAAGTAGGCAGAGAGGCAGGCAGAGAGGGAGGAGGAAGCAGGCCCCCTGCTGAGCAGAGAGCCCAATGTGGGGCTCGATCCCAGGACCCTGGGATCATGACCCGAGCTGAAGGCAGCAGCTTTAACCCACTGAGCCACCCAGGCGCCCCAAAGATATGCTATTGTTAATGGAATACTAATTTTTGCTTTCAAATTAAACATTTTTAAGTGTCTAACAGAAATAAAGATATGGCAAATCCCTACCACTCACATACATTACTGGTGGAAATGGTGTCACACATGCTGAAAAACAAGCTATCCACATAAATCAAATTTCTTTGATGTACATAGCTACACCATAATGCCGCCCTCTAAAATCATCACAGGAACGCATTTATATTAAGTTGATACAAAAATGTTCACCAAGGTTTCATTTATGACCACAAATACAGAAAACTAAATATCTAATCAAAAAGGATTAATTCAATGACTTTATATCCATTAACATATGATATGCTATTAAAATCATGTTTTTGAATATTCAATAATGTGAGATCCAGTAAACTATTAAAAAAAAAAACAGTCTTCCAAAATACACTCAGGTAATTTGAAAAGACTGGAAGGAAATAGCTCCAAATTATAAACAGTATTATTGTGATTGGTAGGATTATCTATTTTCATCCTTGCAGTTGCTTGTCATTTCTAAATTCTCCATTGTAAGCTCATTTTACTTTAATAATCATAGAGGAAATCATTAAATAACGAGGGCAGCGTGACAACCCATTTGGAGTCCATTATAGAAAGTACTGTTCTGTCGTATAATGATCTCAATAGCCCATACTTCTGGCACCCCACCCCCCACTTACTTACAAAAGAGAAGCACGGATGAAAGCTCTAAAGCTCAGAAATGACCTACATTAGCAGAGAACATCAAGATGCTTAACATGAGGTGTTTCGTGATCAATTTCAAGCAAGCATACATTGCTCACACAATTGATTGGCATGTCAGATTCTTGACAAAATAATAAGTGACTCTAGGTGCCAATCACTGTCTCACAATGCATTGCATTGTACAGTTTGGGAAATCAATATGATTAAATTATGATGGCATACCAAATACAGCAAACTGTTGAGAAATTACTTCTCCTCTTATACATCTGCTGCTCTGCTGCTCCACCATTCTCTGGCTGAAAGCAAAGAAGAGGCAAACACAGATTGCTTTTGAACTGATGAGTTGATAACAGCCAGCTTTAGGAACTGCTAGTTATGTTTGGCCATAGTCAATAGACTTCAGTTCCATCACTTACTTCCAAATGCAGCCAGTCCTGACCATTTTCTTGACAATAACACTTTTCAGTTCATTCTACATTGTTCACTTCCAAGAACGTCCTGATTTCCCCATTTCCTCTGCTATTCCACAGCAAGAAAAGGAAACATTTCTACTACTTTAAAAAGAAGGGGGGGCTGTTTTTTTTTTTTTAGTGACTCTTCTCTATTGAGTATCCAAGGCATTTGAGTTAAGAATTATAATCCCGCATTGATGGAAAAAGCAAAACAAAACTGAAGTATGAAAGGAAAATGACACAGTGGAAGACGCATGAATTCAATAAATGAATGCAATGCAAATGAGAGAATTCACAGAAGAACAGAGATAAATACTCCCAATGCCAACACTTGCAGAAAGACACCAGACACACAGGCCAGGGCATAAAAGGAAAGGGGAACACTTACACAATGGTCACCTGCAAATGATCTACGTTTTCACTCCTATTAACAGGAGAAGAAAGCAAAAGAGTAGAAAATAATCCATATTATTTTTTCTTATTTTCTCTTCCCTACCCACATATCACTGCAATCATCTTCTATCCCCTTACTTCCTGCCAACAAGAGTGCAATCCATTTCTTAATATCTGAGTGATGTATTAGCCACCTGAGTGTCAAACTTGTTTTTCCTCATTTTCCGGGGATATTTATGTCATGATACGCCACACTTATTTCAATATAATTTACTGTGTGGCAGTGGTGTTTCTATGAATTAAAACCAAGGCACTGAACCACACCACCTAAGAGGAGTGGTGAAGGTACACTTCATCATAGCCCTACTGAAAAATGTTTTAATATATATTCAGAACAGGGGAGCACTACTGTAATTATTAAGAAGGAGCACCTACAGCAAACAACATGCAAAGTGCACCAAAAAAAAAAAAAAAAAAGGAAGGAAAGAAGAAAGAAGAGAAAAAGAAAACCACTGAAAAATCCACTCCTCTTTCTTTTAAAAGGAAAGGACAATTATGCAAGCAGAATGTTCGGGGCGAAATCTGAGAATGTGAAAGCTGAAAATATGTTCAGTGTAGAACTTCCTGTAATGACGGAAGTATTCTATGGATTTTGTTGTCCATGATGGCAGTTACTAATTCCATGTGGCTATTGAGCATTTCAAATGTGGCTAGTGCAGCTGAGACCTTTTAAATTTTATTTCATTAGTTAAAATTATAACTTATAAAAGACAGCTTTCAAAAGAAAATAAAATAAAATTTAAATTTGAATTAAAATATCCACATAGGGCTAGTGGCTAACCACACTGGACAGGCAGTTACATATGTAGCTTGTGGTCCAAACAGAAACACACAAGACAAATCATGAAAATAACAAGGCTAAGAAATTCAATTCTTCAGGGTTCCAGCATAGCCAGTGTTTAAAAATAATTTGAGAAACCACCTCCTCAAACCAGTCCACATCTTCTCCATTCATCCAACCACCAATGCATTCCAATTATGAGAGACATCCCTACTCCTGCCTTTTGGCAAATTAACATTCACAATGTAAGAAAACCTCTTCATTCTTACACCAGTATTTGTCCTTTTGAAATGAATGCACTAAGGAAAAAGCCCAATCTGAGAAAAACTGAATGGTACAGGTTTGGTACAATGGGATACATGGGCCCCAGGAGGAGTGAGTGATTGTAACGGGGGAAAGAGTCTCAAAATCCCACCAGCTGGATGTTGGGTTGTTCTGTGATATACTCTTGGTGATCCATTTGTGATCAGCACCTGAGGTAACTAAAGAACGATTCTAATGTACTGAATAAAAAACACTACTTACCTAGACACCCAATTTTAAATTTCTCATCATTGGGAATAAATGAGTAATAACCTAACAGGAATCCAAAGGCAGAGAAAATTCTCTCACTCAAACTTTTGGAACTACACCTTAACTAAATATCCCCCACTAGTTGAACATAATGTATATACATTTGGACAGATGGAATATATCCTCCAGAGCGGATTTTTTTTTTTTTAAGACAAAGCAGCATTTAATAATAAATCCAGTTCTTTTTTCTGTCTCCCTTTCTTTCCTTGTCAAGACAGACTATATTCTAAGAAAACACTGTCCGGATGCCCTAAAATCAGGTTTCATCTTCCGTGTCAAGTAGCACATAACCCTTAAAGGTCCCCTAATTTATTTTCATGCCTAACTGTAGAATTTCAGATACATTTCCATACATTCAGATTTGCATTTTGATTTAAATTTGCAGTACACGTGATGAGATGAGATCATTGGAACTGTTTTATTCCCTCTTTCTGAGCCACCATTATCATTCCCTAGGTTGGAAATTGATGAGAAAATTCCTCCAAGACTGTATTTATTGGACATATAGATGCTTTGTAGCTCTCTGGCTCAAAAAGAAAGCAGAATGGAAGCACAGCTGACTGAACATGTTGCTGGTGCACGGATATACTTTCTTTCCATTCCTAATTGGCCAAACGAATTACTCTTTCAACTCTGCTTCCTGACCCCAAAGATGAATTAACCTAATCTTTTGGCACAGTATTATGCACTGCCTCCTTATACAGCTTTACATGTATTCAAGAAATAATTATTGTAGAACTACTGTATTTGATTCCCTGTGGTAGGCACTGTTGAGAAAATGATTAAAATATGTCAGTCTTGTTCTTGGATTACCAAAACCCAAGAGACAGGACAAACTCCCATTAAGAAAGTGATAGATTAAGTCCAATCCTCCCTAAGTAGGATGAAAGAGATGTTCTACCACCCCTGATCTTTTAGAGAAGCAGGACATCTTATATAAAAAAGTCTTCTGCGGGCACCTGGGTGGCTCAGTGTGTTAAAGCCTCTGCCTTCCGCTCAGGTCATGATCCCAGGGTCCTGGGATGGAGCCCAGCATCAGGCTCTCTGCTCAGCGGAGAGACTGCTTCCCCTCCTCTTTCTCCACATGTCTCTCTGCCTACTTGTGATCTCTGTCAAATAAGTAAAATCTTAAAAAAAAAAAAAAAAAAAGCCTTCTGCACCTACCAGATGAGTCTGTTCAGAGATCTGTACTCCTCCCTTTTCTCCTTGCAACCTACTGTGAATCACTAGTCTATTTTACAACAAACATCCATATTTACATCTAGATCAAAATATTTCCCCATTTTGAAGTTCATATTATGATATTAAAGAAAGCTACAAACATGCATATTTTGCTGTTGGAAAATTTATAAAAGATATTGCATTATTCTTGGTATGAAAAATTTAAACTCTAGAACTTATTGACAGTTCTGTAAATTCTGTCTTAACCCTTATAATATAAACATGAATTAGGCTTTTCCCATTAAAATCCCAATTTTCCACTGATTCTGATTTTAGCCAAAGGTCAGAAAAAAACAAACAAACAAAAACCCTAGCTGGTGCATATATGTACCCATTTGTACACACAAATACACTGACATTGAAATTTTACTTCATTTAAAATAGCACCAATTATAATGTCCTTTTAGAATACAACGGACATGTTCTAAATAATGGTGGATCACTCGCTTTAAGAAAAAAAATAATAATCTGGGTTTTTAGTGAATACAGCAAATTTCTTCAGTAATAAGATGCCATGTAAATGATTCAGTTTTGTCTAGAAACTCCTCAGAAGTTGCCAGAGGCTATGTCAAAGTCACATTTAAATCTTAAATATCTTAGATGCCTTGATTGAGATTTTCACTATGATAGTCCAACTACTCACCCTTAGTCAATAAAAACATTCATTTTATCACTTAATGTCCTCATGCTAATTCAATTATGTTTCTTATTTCAGTCTACATTTTATCTATAAATTGTGGCTGTAGCATCCATACACTTGAATTTTTCTCTTGAATCTTTCTGGCGAATAAGTCTTCATAAAATTTAAGTGTGCTCTATTTTTGCACTGATTACATAGAGCTTCCATACTTCTTAAATTTTTCTAAGGGAACAGAAAAGACAAGAAATTTTGACATATTGATTCATCTCAGTTTTTATCAACGATAAGAGGAAAAACAAGGGAAAAAATTTTTCCCAGGAGTTAAGCCTACCTCTTTGAGGTAGACAATAAGACAGTATAGAGAAAGAATGAATTAAAATTGCCTCCTTCCACAGATAATGCAAAAGGAGCATCTAGAAAGTGCTCCTACCACCTTTGTAACAGGCATACAAAGTACATGACCCAAACACAAAGGCCGTCTATTTGCAGAAGCAACAACCACTAACAAGTAGGCTTCGCAATTGCCCTCGCATCAAGGAGAACCTAAGATATAAAAGACTGTGTGACTGATACAACTGGGGAAAGCAAGCTGCGCAGACATTGGACTAAGGCTGAGCTGGGTTCAAATCTCAAGACTTCTATATGATCTAGGACGAGCCTCACTATTCCTGGGTCTCAGTTTCCCCATGTGTAAAATGGGGATCCTACCACTTATCTCACTAAAGTGGCTAAAGGGACTAAACAAAATTGAGTTACCAAGATTATTACTATTGTAAAGTCATAAATCTCAGGAAACAACACAGAACTAACTACAGCCTCTTTTATCACTGATTTTGTAGTTAAGTTAGCATGAATGTGTTTTGTGGGGTTCTGTTCATTTTACAGCCAAAGAGCTTTTCATTTAAAAAAGATAGTCAATGGGGGCACACAGGTCGTGTCCTACTTGGTTTCAGCTCAGGTCATGGTCTCAGGGTTGTGAGATCAAGCCCCACGTTGGGCTCCACGCTCAGTGTGGAGTCTGCTTGGAATTTTCTCTCTCCCTCTGCCTTTGCCCCTTCTACTAGAGCTCACACTTTCTTTCTCTAAAATAAATAAATAAATCTTAAAAAAATAAAAAAAGGTACTCCTTGCACATGAATGGCCACAGCTTTTATGTCCACTTACACCATATCTACTTATACTGTCTTTACCTCATAAGCCATTGTTTTGTGTCTATGTAAAACCTTATTGGATCAATCCCCATTATATCAGGTCCACTTCACTAGAAGAATGCCCTCTACCTCCGTTCAGTCTAAGGTGACTGGGCTACCAGTGGGTCTTCTAAAAGGAGCATGGACTGCTCCGGTTGCTAGAACAGGTTGCATTCATTCATTTTAACCCTGCTCCATTCCATTTGCAACATTTTATTATGTTTTCTTTGGTCTTTCCCTTCCCTTTTTCGCCTTCAGAAATCCAAGACAGTCAAAAGGGTAATTTCTGACATCTGGTTTTTTTGTTGTTGTTTTTTTTTTTTTCTCCTCTGAAAAATTCAGACTCCTATGTTTGTAATCAATGACCCAAATCCAAGATAATCACATTTGCTTTTCATAATCAGAATCTCAAAAAGCTCGTTTTTTTTAACTTATTTCCTTACAAAATAATGGACTTGTCTTATGACAAAGAAATGTGCAGTTTTTATACAAAATTTATTGTTAATAAACTTCAAATATTTTATGGTAAAATGGATTTAATGTTTCTCATTTTTTAATAAATTCCTTACCATTCCTGAAAATGTTTAGCTCTCTAGCTAAAACCTGTAGTGATAAGACCCATAAATATAGTGTCCAAGAAGAAACACATTTCAAAATTAAATCAGGAAATCTGCTCAGGACACCTAATTCACCGCAAAACACAGCCATTATCCCTTAGTGTGCCAAAAGGTTAACAACTATAGGATACCAGAGTTCCGTCTGGAAGTAAAGTTTTCTCACTTTTACACAGCCCTATGACTTCAAGGACTGCTGGAGTTTAGAAAAGGGTTCTTGGAAGAATGGCCAGCTGGGGAGGAGAGCTATGAAGTCCAGAGGCAATTTAAAGCCAAGTACAAACTTCTATATTAGGCAAAGATAAATAGAGAATAAATGTAGGGATATTTTTCAAATGACAGTTTTAAGTCTTACTAATACATTTAACACAATATAAAGGAAGGACAAGTGAAGGGACAAAAGCTTGCACCAGCTTTATAACTAATAATCCTAGACTAAGAGAGCTATTTACCTTGTAACACTGAGATTTAATTTCAATGTTTGGGGTGTCCTAGAGCTCGAAGTCAGAATTTACCTGTGAATACCTCTCTTTAACCACCATATCTTAAGGAAGAAAAGTCAGTCTTTAAGCACATTCACCAGGAGAAAGATCAGGTAGCTCATAAGTTAATGTCATTCTATATTGAGATCTAACAGACCAATGGCACTGGGTACAGAAATAACGACTTTCACACCAACAGGACACCAACGTGAACCAGGGCAACATGAAGTTCTAGTTCAAAACAAAGCTCCGTTGGTTCGTCATGTTGCTCACTTCAGTAGGCCAGAAGGTGCCTACTTACACATGCAGCCACCTATGCTCATGGCAGAGCAAACAGACCAGATGCAAAACATCTTCAAAACAGCCCCCAGGAGCAGGGTAAAATGGAAAGCCTTTGCACAGCTCAACTAAAACAATCAGACCTCTAGATGCTATTGTTATAACTAAATAGAATTTTCAATATTCTTGAAAAAACCATTTAGCTAAAATATTTGCCTACAAAACTGTGCTTTTCAAGTGTTATTTTGATGTAAAATTGAGTGCTTAAGGATGGAAATTCCCTCAAGCGCTCTGAAATGATAGCGCGGTTGACAGTGTCAAAAGCCATGCTGAGATCAAGGGAAATGAGAATAGAAGCAGTGGCAACTGCATTCATAAAGAGGTCATTTAAAACCTCTTTGCTATGATATAAACTAAAACATGACTAGAATCTCATATATATATATATATATATATATATATATATAATCTCAAATGTCCATCCTAAACCAAAAGAAGAATAACAGCCAAAAATTCCCAAGAGACCTTGATGTCTAAGAACAAATTCACTTGTCCGATTCCGAGCAGTCAACATGTATGTTATGGGTAGAAGATGCAATTTAACTTTACCTATGAATTTCCAAAAGAAGGCATTTCCCCTCATTTTCAGACATAAAGCAAACTTCAACATGGCCTACCCCCAGAAGAAACCTTCTTTATTTATTGAATTTTTTGCCTTTGATAGTGATCCGTGATGCCATTACCAACGTACTCCTTGTTTCCAAATCCCACTCTCAAGTACCAGTTTTCAAGTACCACCTCAATATAAAAACCTTTCCTACATTGACTAGAATCATAAACCTAGAATTTCCATGACCTCTCCCTTCTCTTGAACACCATACTTTGTCACTATAAAGCAGCTTTGTAAAGCTTGAAAAGTTTTGGCACAAAACCACATAGGGCATGAACTACATTGCGACAAGAGTTCCCACTTCTCTGTTATTCACATAGAAAATGCCCAGGCTTTGTTGACTTTACTATAAATCGTGGACATTTTTCCAATGGGCTTATTATACTATTTAATGTGATGGGCATAATGTTATTTTACTATTTACTACTTTATTATTAACAAGTAACACAGACTTTCATTAGATACCAATTAGTTTAGTTCTCAAATTTTGATAGCTGGCTTAACCAAGACCTCTGTAGGCCTTTGTGGCCCTGACGATCAGGACATTATTAATTCTGACTGGTCCTAAAGACTCTGGGATACATATTTACAGAGGGGAAGACTTTGTTAATCTTTCCTATGTAAAGTATTTTATCACCCACTTCTCTAATACCTATATTCCTTCATTGCTATTAAGTATGCCTTTAGAGCCAACTTAATACATTTATGTAATGTGTACACACATTAGTGTGTGCTTTCCTTCAAAATCTACATCTTGATGCCCATGACATACATCCATACATACAGCTTTATTACTATGTTGCTTTTGATCATGCAATTGCATAAAGATGATATGAGTAACAGAGTGGGAATTTTTAGGTTACGACATTGAATATAAATAGAAGTTATCAGTCTTATTTCAGAAAAATACTTGAAAAATGGTCATTTTGGAGCTATAACTTGTTTATCTACTGAGAGAATAATAATCAATTTTACCTATCTTATTACATTCATAGACCAACACATTTAAAACTAATAAGGAACTAGAGATTGAATTTTGGTTAATTTATTCATTGTGCAATTTGGACAAATATTTATTTAAAACTCAATTTCTCATCTGCAAAATACCTCTGTCACAGTGTTCATAGGAGAACTCAACAGAAAACCTAAGAAATACCCATTAATACCTACAGTAAGGCTATTATAAGTCAACAGCTTCTTCCCCTGCTGCCATTTGCTTCTAAAACTACTGTCATATGGCTTTTGACACCAACACTTCAGTGAAACTGCCCTAGTTTAGTCCTCCAACCTCCCTGCTGCTCAGTTGTCAGTCTTCTGCAGCATGAGACACTTCCCCTCAACGGTCCATTCCTTCCTGGCCACATCTCCCTGCCTTCTGAGGCTCTGCTCCCTCAGAGTTGTATTGCTTACCTTGCTACCTGGCTTTCCTATTCTTATCATCCTCAATGTCGGTATTCCTGGAAGGCTATATTTGTGCCCTCATCTTCCTGACTCTTGAGGTTTTCAACCACCAATCTCCATTTCCATCTTGAACCCGTCTCCTGAGCTCCAGACCAAAACCGCTGGTCTATTCTTACAAGTCTAGGGGAAAGTCAAATATCAAAGTCATCTCTGTCTCAGTGCCTCACTTCAGTAATTTCTCGCATACTTGGCAAGCTGGAGAGATTGAGAGTCACTCTAAACCATAGCCATTTTTATTGCCCCTACCCAACCTACACTCCTACCAAGCCCATAGAACCCGTACTTCCTATTCATTCCTGCTCCCATTGTATTTTCTCATCAAGGTCCTCATCATGCTACCTGGACTACCACCAGGAAACTTCTTATCAGCTACCCAGATTTCATCCTTTCTCACCAGCCTCTGACCCAGCTGCCACATCATTTGCAGTTTCAGCCAAGACACAAACCGCTTACCATCCTTTAATGGTTCTTTCATCCCCATGGTTTCAGCTGACTTAGCCAGCTCCTCCCAAACAACCTGTTCAACCCTGTGTCCCAACACGGATTCCAAAACTTGCAACCGATCACAATTCACCTAAAGAGCCAGCTCCCAGCATGCCTTGCCTTACTTTCCCTGTGTAATAAAACCCAATGGATCCTGCGAGTTTCACTCAAATATTATATTCCCAGTTCACCTCTATAATGGTACACAACCTGGTTTACCGGCTTTTTTGGCATCTGGCCTTACCAACAAAGCCAGAAATTTTATCTTATTCATGCCCACAATATGCATTTAACAAAACTGACAGAAGAATGTATGTTTGTATGTTTGTGTGGTGTGTAGGCATACAAGCCAGCACCTGGGGCTACAAAGAGCTGGGCGGATTTTTAACCTTATAATGTGTACCAGATGACAAACAAGGACTGCAAATTTATAGGTATTTTTCTCTAAAAATGTAGGTGTCTTGTTACAGAGAGACAGGTACACAAACTCCCAAATTATCACTTAGGTGAAATACATATAAAACTATTTAAGGGTTTCAACTTACAGTTTTTTGAGAGCACTCATAAATATCCATTTAATTTTTGGAAAATAGCTAGACCACTTAGAAACAGATGAACGCGTGGCTGATTACAACCAGTGGCTCATTTTGAGAGGTTATTCAGCTTGGAGAGGGTCAAAATAGGTTATTTAAGCCAAATGCTTAAAAGATCATCAATAGATCTATTTTAAAGCCATTATTTGAATTATTTAGTCTAGAAGACAAGCATCCAGATTACAAATGTATGAGCTAATTAGTTTTCAACACATAAAATATTACACAAGACAGACTGAAAACTAATTTTTTTTCTTAAGGGGAAAAAGTATCTTCAAACCCTCAGCTCCCAAGGAACCTGGTGTTGAGATTTGCCCTGAGTGTCACTGAAACATAAAGAAGACAACAAGGGAACTCAAATAGTGGGGATTCCGGCCAGATAATAAAGCTCATCTTAACAGTGAGCACAGATTGACCCTGCTATGGATTTAACTTCTCTAGGCATCTTTAAGAGCAGAATAAATACCCATGTGCTGGGAAGGCTTTAGCTGTCCTCTCTCAAGGTGAAAGGCCGCACTGGATGAATTTCTCAAGCTTCAAACTGCCAGGGACGCTTCCTCTCTAAGAACTATATGAAGGGAGAACCATATAAAGAATGGATGTAAAGAATGAGATTACAGACACCAAGCTTCTGTTTCTACATTTACTGTGTTAGAAAATAAAGACTTGACTAATAAATACAAGCAAAAATTTGTAATCAATTCAAAAATTCTTTTTCTAAACTTACTAGGAACTTACTAGGAAGTTAGTACTTTCTAAAATCGTAAAGCGGTAATTACATCTCCCTTTTGCTTGTCATACAATTCTTTTACCACGACCCTCCCCTTTTTTTAATACAAATTGCCTAAAAACTCCAGAGCCCACAATGTGATTACAAAATAAGAATGGAGGTACTTCCAGGAATTAGAATTGATTTCAAAGCAATATCCGATGCAGAAGAAATACCAATGACTTTTAAACCCACATCATGCTTATTTCACTTATTGTTAATTTAGGTATTCATGTAGTTTCATCGTCAAGGGAAAGAAAGAAGAACCTTGTAGTTCAGGACTATTCCTCTTCCCTTCATCCACTTTCTCAACATCTCCACTTGCCCTGGCAAGTTCAACGTTGCTCTAAGGCTAGCCCATGCCTGCTGGGATGGTTGTGGCTCTAAGTCTGCAAAGCAAACTAAAGGGAATATATTAATAACTTATTTTAAAGAGATTCCAAAGACCAATCAACTGAAAAATGATTTCATTAAAAAGAAAAAAGAGAAGGAGGGACAAATAGGGCAGATGGAGAAGGAGACAGAGACGATCCTCAGCAGGCTCCCCGTGGGGCTCAGTCCCAGGACCCTGAGATCATGACCTGAGCTGAAATCAAGAGTTGGATGCTTAATTGACTGAGTCACCCAGGAACCCATGAAATACTGTTTTTAATCACAAACTGGATGTTTATAAAATGATAAATATTTCCAACTCCATCATAACCCCTTATTTAAGCAATATTTAACACAATAAAATTCCAATATATGAGAATGGAAAAATCCCTTGAGGTTTCCTTTAATGGGTGTTAACTTGTTTTGTTAATCGAGAAACAATTATTTTTCCACGTGGATCCCATATCCGTTTGTTGGTAGACAGATGTAATATACTTTTAAAAGAATATACAACCAACATGATTGATTATCCTTCTCATGGTTTTGTTTTTCCTTAATTGTGCTCAGTCTTCTGTTTTAATTGTTGTCCAGCTTTTCACCAAAAATAGTACCATCAGTATTTAAATAAGGTTTTTCAGTTCACAAATTTCACTAATTTTTATGGTTTTTATTTTTACATCCTAATCATTCCAAAATTTTATTACTAAAGTCAAAACACAACACCTTTCTATGTTTCTGAAAGATGTAAAAAGACAAAATTTTACATCTCTGCTACCACCAAGCATAGAACTCCATTTTAGTTACTTAAGCAAACACAAGTTCAGGCCAGATACATCCAGGCCTGTGAAGCCATTTGTAAATGTAAGCACCCCTTTTTGGTGACTTCAGGGACACAATGTGCTGGCTTATTGCTTTAAGAATTTACATCAGGTGGATCCACCATGGATGCAGGAGAAGAAGAGATATTTTAGTGGATCCAGAAGACTGTATATTTACAGGATAAGGATTTAGAAAGATGTGCCATATCCTCAGTAATAAAGCCCTAGGATTTTCCATTTTATTTTCTCAGGAAAAAAAAAAAAAGAAGAAGAAGAAGAAGTAAAAAACTAGAGACCAACACGGGGAGAATTCGGGAAGCTTTCCAACCTCCCCCATACTTGGCTTTTTGGTTAGCACCTGTCAGGTTTCTAAGGCAATAAATGCCAAAACCAGTAAAACGCAAAGAGTGTGAGCCAGTATGAACCTCTTTTTATAAAGCAACAAGAGGAAACTATTATCTTTTCTGTGGGCTAGTTTGTAGAAGAACCTCAAGGTAATGTAAGTAGCAGACAACCCACAGGAAAAGAAACGGAACCAAGGGACTGAGCAAAGAAGGGACTGAGATCACTGATTAATGATGAGAACTGAGAAGGCATTTGGATGTGAGCAAAACAGAAGCCCATGGAGGAGGATTCCCCAACCTGCAGGGCACACCTATTTCTATTTCCCAGTTGATGTCCTCCTTCACTGATGAATATACACCTTTTGAACAACCACAAAATCCTATGAACAACTGTATGTTTATGTCACTGCGTATTCAGTACTCAACATATTTATCAGGTTACTATTTTTGATGTGACACTAGAATGCAATACTTGTAAACACCAGAGAGGTTTTGTTTTGTTTTGTTTTGTTTTTAATTTTTTTTGGAAGATTTTTATTTTTATTTATTTGACAGAGATTGCAAGTAGGCCGAGAGGCAGGAAGAGAGAGAGAGGAAGGGAAGCAGGCTCCCTGCCAAGCAGAGAACCTGATGCAGGGCTCAATTCCAGGACCCTGGGATCATGACCTGAGCAGAAGGCAGAGGCTTTAACCCACTGAGCCACCCAGGTGCCCCACCAGAGAGATTTTAATAAAACTTGACCACATGGCCCAACCAAATTGATAAAATTCCTGCAGTCATGTGTTCATATAATAAAAGTATGAGACTCAGCCAAGTGAATAAGAAGAGAACCACTCAAACCCAAAAGAGTATTACTTTATAAAATCTCAATAAATAACAAAAGTCCTACCACAAAGTGTTAGGAAACTGAGTTCAGCAGGGTCTAAAACAGAGAAATTCTATGGCCAAGTTGGTTTTATATCAGAAATACAACACTATCTTTAACAACAATATCTTTAAATGTAATTTACCATGTTAATAGATAACAGGTGAAAAATCAGACAATATCAATATATGCAAAAAAACCACTTACTCAAGTTCCATGCAAATTCATAACCAACAAACAAAACATTTCTTAGCATGCTCAGAGACCGCCTTCGCTAAATGGCAGATACCCATGAAACAAATATAGCCAATCTTGGTAGTTAAATATAAGAATCACATTTAAAAAATCAGAAACATGATAAGAAAAGCAAAAATCAAGCTGCGATTCAAGGACATGATATTAACACAGGAAATACCAAAGAATCTGCCCCAAGTTATTAATTTGGAGTTTAAAAAATTTCAACAACAGGGATCAATCAACAACAACAAAAATCAATGTATTTCAGTAGGGGACATATAGGATCAGGGAAAATCCAGGCAGCTTCCAAAGTCCTGCTAAGGTTTTAGTCTTTTAAACTGGGTAGTATAGAGGTGCCTGGATGGCTCAGTGGGTTAAAGCCTCTGCCTTTGGCTCAGGTCATGATCCCAGGTTCCTGGGATCGAGCCCTGCATCAAGCCCCGCATTGGGCTCTCTGCTCGGTGGGGAGCCTGTTTCCTCCTCTCTCTCTGCCTGCCTCTCTGCCTACTTGTGATCTCTGTCTGTCAAATAAATAAAAATCTTTAAAAAAAACAAAAACAAAAAACTGGGTTGTGTAGTCAGGTGTATATTTTATTATACCTCACAGCTTAGATGTGTTCCAGGTATTAGCCAACAAACATTTCAAAGATCTAAATCATTTAAGCTACATGATTAAGTTCATGTCCCCAACCATGAGCTTCTTTGGGGTTCAGAACAATGTTATCTTCAGTGATAAATGAAATCTGTTCAGTACTTGCTTGTTGAACTCTGGTACAACATCAAGTTCAAGAGGAACCCATGAAGTAGAGTAAGGGCACAAATTGTCAGTCATTACACCTGTTCTTCCCTGTGGTTCTAGATTACCCTGCCATAATTCCCTCTCTACCATCTCACCATCCACACCCTTTCAAGCCAGCTGAGACCTTCCCATCCATGGTTTATCCCAGTTGATGTCTCTTGCACTGAATAATCCTTCTGTGGGTCACTAGCCCAATGAGTCTCAAGGTGTGTTTCTCTAACCACACACATCACCATCACATATATGGTTTGAGGACATAGAGATCAACAGCCCCCACCACCTTCCTTTTCCCCTTTTCCCGATACACCTGCTAATAGAAGCCACCTCAGTATAGTACCTGAAGATCATTTTTAATATTCCAGGCAATTTTTGAGCCCAAGAGAGCCATGAGCATGCTGCCAGACTAGACTTGGAGTACAGGGGCAGCACCCGTTCTGTTTTGGGTTAGTCTTTGTCTAACAAGTAGTAGATACTCAATAAACATCTGTCAAAGGAATTAAAGAATGTATGCAGTTTCCACTTATTGTTGAGTCTTCTCTGTCCTCTACTATCGCCTGCAAGTAGATAAGGGGTGGTCTTATCAGAGACCCAAGGAAAAAATACTCAAGATTCTATAAACATGAAAAAGCCCCCATTAATTTTTAACAGCTGACCACCACTGGAAGACTGCCATTTAACAACTAGTAAGCTCCACGGCTCTTGACTCTGCTAGTTCAGTTTTCATGGAGTACCCACAGCCCATGCATTCAGCTGAAGGCTAAGTGGGGGCTCGTCGGTACCTTTTCCTAACTCACTGGCAGCAGCAGTTGTCATGTGTGTTCAGTGCCCTCACAAAGCACATTGCCTAAATTAGTGATCATCTGAACGGATGCCATTACCCTAAAATGCTTTGTTATTTTGATGAAAACTGGGTAACCCAGCTAACACTGTGACTATTTTTCCTTAATGAAACAGCCTGTAATCTTCTTTCCCAATAGCTATCATTTAGGAATTCATATTTCTTTCTTCTAACCTCTATTCCTAGTTGTCATGACAGTCTCACAAACGTTTTATACCCTAGGTCTGAACAATCTAAGGCCTTTATGAGAGCAAGCACTGGACTGTGTTCCACACACATTCATCTTTCCCCACTTGAGGAACAGTACACGGGGAATGTCCAAAACATTTTCAAGGAAACAGACAATTCTCCATGAAGTTCTGCAGTGAGTAATATCCTTACTTAAAAATTCTGCCTTTTCTCAAAGTTTGATGACAGTTTGACCTCCTGATTGGCCCTTTTTCCTTCTACATCTTTAATACCTCTGTATTTAATAGAATTTTAAGCAGAAAATACATTCTCATTTTTAATTTTATCTGAGTAATTCTGTGAAATTCTCTGTTATTTAACTTTCCATTTTTAAATTCTGTACCTTGAAGTATAAAGGAATATGGCAAAGTGAAATTTAAGAGTTTTCTAAATGACCTACTTCCTTCTAATATGCATATAAATTATTTGTTAATAAATTTAATTCCTCAATCCATTAATTAATCCATTAATTAGATGAACTGATTCACAAATTCATTAAATACCTAAGTACGCATTATACGCTAAGCACAGGGTGGGACACTGGGAAGTCAAAGAAGATAAAGCCCTTGTTCTTGAGAAGTTGATTTTTTAATAGAAAAAAGTGTATGTTCCTTTTTAATAGGAGAAAGTATATATTATTTTTTCTTTGTCCTTTAAGTATTTTTTCCCTTCTTCATGCTGTCAATGTAAGTAGTTTTTAGCTTCTTAGACTAATTCTACTCCAAATTCACTTTCAATTATTTTGATTTCTAATAGTTTCCTAGTGCATTTTCTCTGCCATGGGCCTTGAAAGGCAGTCATAACTTCACTTCTTTATGTTATGAAACTCATCGTTGCCCTTTTCTTTTTGAAACAGCTTCTCTTCCTTTCTAAAACTAATTGCTGTATTTAAACACCTTTCTGGTTTTACACTGCATTATAAAATTTGCTTAGAAGACAGTGTCTTATCCTCTTAAATATTATGCCTTGGGATATTCTTACACTATCAATTTTCTCTGCTGTAGTATGATTTCCTTGGTTTCCTCCCAATAATCTTCAGATAGCTTATATTTTTATTGACAATAAAAACATTTATCAGTCTCCTATTTTTTAATCCATTAAAGAACCGCTTTCAAATTTTTTAGCAGTAATATCATAAAGCACTTACTACATGCCAAATATTGCTATAAGTGATACTGATTTTTAACCTGCACAACTGGTTAGAGGTAAATAGCATTATTATCCCATTATACAGATGAAGAAACTAAGGCACACAGAAATGATGTGCCACACTCCAGTTTCCTGAGCTAGCTTTAAGTAGAGCTAGGAGTTGAACCCAAGTGATCTGGCTTCAGAGTCTATGCCTTGCCTTATTATTCTATGCTGCCCTTACAACACAGGAGGGGTACACTTCCTTCTTTCAAGTACCATAAAAAAGCTTTCAGGGCCCAACATCTCCCCTGTTGTTTGGGGTGGGGGGTAATTGTTTCAGTAAGTAGTCTAGTTTCCCAAAGAAATATACACAATCTTTCCCTTATAGAAATTCATAGAAAGCACTGTCAGCCTTATGGATTTCAGCATATTAATACTAATTGATCCTTGTAAGTTTGCCAAAAAGAAACATACCTGCATATACTTCTGACCACCCATCTTTCTTTTAGTCTATATTTATCTCATCTGTTTTTAAACTTTCTGTTATTTCTCCAGAATTACTTGATTGTCCTTGAGTTCCCTGAACTCTTCTTTAATCCAGTTTAGGCCCCAAATGTGACTAGTGATTATCTAAGGTAATTGCTAACACACATCTTCACTGACCATTTTCAGTACTATTTCTGACAGTCCTTTACATTCTAAATAAAAGGATAAGAAGTAGATCCTTGTCCTGTGCAGCAGTGACAGCCTAATCAGGATTCTCAGGGGTCCTAGAACTCCGTCCCTCCAAATAACTAATACTCCCAAAGTGTTAATTAGTAACAGTGTCACTTGGTTTTGTTTTCTTGAGCTTCTACAAAACTGAAAACAAACCTTTCATTTTAATGATGTTATAATCAAAGATTCCACAAACATCTGAATGTGATCTCTTAATAACTTCAAGAAAACATTTTTCCATAGTAAACGGTCTCTTAAATTTATTCTGGAACTTCTTCCCCTCAGTCTTTGTTTCTCTTGCTGACCCTGAGCCATTTCAAACTCCTTAATAACTGTAGAGTATCTCAGACCTGCCAAGCTTTGTAGTAGAGTGAAACCTGTACACTATTAAACATTTGAGCTCCTTCACAGTGCACAGTGAAAATAAGGTCTAGTTTGTATTTATGAGTAACATAACATCAGGCTGAAAACTGTATGGACCACAGATTCCTTAAAACACTTGTCCTTCATTACTAATAGCATTAGAACCAAAGCCCAAAACTCCAATTTTAGTGAAATACAGATTTGTCTCATAAAATACAAAAAAATTTAAAAATTTTAATTTTTTTTAATTTTGCAAGATACAGATCGAAAATGAAAATCTTTTGAACTGAGTAAGAATTAGAAAGGTCATTATTTTCTCTTACCAGACATTACAAACCTTTTTTTAATTCAAATTAAATGTGGTACATTTATCTCAAGTTTCCCTCTTCCAGGTAAAATGTGTGGTCATATAGTTAAGTTTCCCACTTTTACTGAAGAAATATTCAAACTTTTCATTTTGTTGCCCCAGTATACCTTAGAAATACTACCATGAGTTCAGGCTGTAGCAGTTGGTATAAGACAAACAAGGTGAAAAATGCACAACAGTATGTCTGGCCCATAAGATAAGTGCATTCCTTTACAGCCTGTGTGGTTTCTATGTCAACATTTATACAAAATAAAATAATCCTAGTTTGATACAAACCACTACCACTTACATTTGAAGAAAAATCCAGTATGTTCATCCCCCCCCATATTAATACTAATGTTAACACTGTAACATCATTTGTGCATACAGAATTCTTATAAAACACACTGTTTACAGGTACATCTAGAAAGTTATTGCAAAGATAAACTTTTCATCTTTAGCCGCATATCAAAGTAACGCTGACCCTCCAACTGTAAAAAGCATGATATAATTTTCACATTAAATATTATCAAATTCTTGGAAACCATTTTTATTTCACTTTTGGTTTTCCCGAGTATACCAGTTTCTCTAAGTTGAACATTCAAGCTTCTTCAGTAATGTTTCAGCTCAGGTCCTTCTCTTCTTCATACCTTACTTGATAGGTGGTCTTCTATGATCCTTTCTATTTCTACCATATCTGATATGATTCTCTCAGAACAGGAAGGTCTTTTTTTAATATAAAAGGTTATAGCAGAGAGAGAGGATTGATTTTACCTTGAAATCTCAGTTTTTAGCAGTTCTGATTGCTAAAAAGTGGATTTGGCACTCATTCATTTAACAAGTGCTTAAAAGGCACTGGTTTTGGGCTGGCTACCTTCCTAGGTGTTGGGAATACACAGGTAAATTGGGTAAGAGTAGCATCTTCAAGGAACAGTGAGTCCAGGGAGGAAGCCAGACTCCTAAGTAAATAATAGATTGAACATGGGGTCATGAGAACTCTAGCAAAGGTTTGCGTAAATACCATAGACATGCTATGGAAAGGGCAACTCATTCTGTTTGCATAAAAATGAATGCCTCATCTAGAAAACATTGGTACTGAATGAACCTTCAAGTATGAATCAAAGTTTGTCAGGGAGAAAATAAAAGAATATTCCCAGCAGAGGAAACGGCCTATGAAAGGGCATGGAGTTGTAAAGAGCATGTGTCGAGGGCATGGGGAGTTATTTGTTGTGATTCTGGGTCAGGGTTCATAGGGCAAACCACTGAAAGAGGAGGACACAAAGGTGGATGGGTTCCATAGACAGAAGAGAATGTGACTCAAACATTCTGAATAGTCTAAGTAGCTGGTCAACCTATATTTCCGAAAGATTTTTGGCACTAATTATCACTAGCTTGGGCGAAGAATGAACACAGAATTGAGGGTGTGTGTGTGTGTGTGATGAAAATACATCAGATAGAAACTAGAAAGAGTGTTAAGGTGTTCTAACAGGTCCTAAAACTGTTGACAAAACTACGCTCCCCTTTCACAATAATCTTGAGTACACTTTTAGCTCCAGCTTTATGGCCCAAAGACCAATGCTCTCAAACTTAATAT
This sequence comes from Lontra canadensis, assembly GCF_010015895.1. Taxonomy (NCBI): domain Eukaryota; kingdom Metazoa; phylum Chordata; class Mammalia; order Carnivora; family Mustelidae; genus Lontra; species Lontra canadensis. The sequence goes on along the minus strand of NW_022631206.1, from coordinate 669,379 downwards.
GCATAGCAATCAACTGGGCATTCTGCCAAAACACAGATTCTTTCTCTATGGGGGGCTGGGGGGGGGGCGCAAAATTCTCTATTTCTAATAAGCTCTCAAGTGATGCCTGTGCTACTGGTCCACGGGTCACACTTTGAGTATCAATGTCATAATGACTTAATAAGGTAGCTTACTTTTTTTAAAGAAACGACTTCATGAAAATGGAATATTTGCCCATAACACTGTTGATTATATGGGTACAAGGAAGCATGTATGTTTATCCCTTAAGACCTGACATGATTTTTTTTTCCCTAAAAATGTGCAGTAAATGGCAAGAGATCGCAGTCCCCTCTTACAGGAGTGCCTTCAAAGTATTAGTGCCTTCAAAGTATCTGTAGGCAGAATTTGTTAACCATTGCCATTTAAAATCTAATTTGAGTAATGCCATCAAAATTCATTTTCAGACTTATGTGGCTCTTTGTAATAGGAAGATAAAATATCTGGAAGGTATATGTTCCTAGCAGAGATGATCTTTAATGACTCCTACTGTAGTAATGCAGTTTCAATGTTAAACTGCTTGGTTCTTGCCAAGAATCTACAGCATTAAACAGAAGGCCTTCATTTAGTTTATCATTTCAAATTTTATATGTTGACCATCTAACTAGAGCAGAACCATCTGTAAGGATAATGTCTCAACGGTTCTCTGCAACAGTCAACCTCCCATCCAAATGTATGTGGGGAGGAAGAGGAGAAACATCTATCTTGATTCTGAAGGCTTTACTTTCCTTCTAAGGGAGCAACTTTACCTGGATTTTAAGTTCTCCTTTCATCATTTTCCTGGTGTGCTGTGACACAGATGGTGTGAGGTAATTTTATGCATTCCATCTAAAACCATCAGTTCCCCTTTTCAGTGACCAAACCATGCTGTTCACACAAAGGAGACATACTGGTGATTTATCTGGTGTAGTACAAATCAGACTAAACAAAAGCAATTCATTCCAAATCAGGACCTAGCTCAGAGCCGGAGAAACTTAGATATCTCTTGATTGCTGCAAAAGCAATCACAATTTTTCTATCTTGTTTTCCTCCCTCCTCCACTAAAAATAGCTGGGGGCCACGGGGAGTACTGAAAGAGCTGCGCAAGTGAGAAGATGCAGAAGAGCAAGTATTTACCTGATCATTTGATCTAAACTCTTCTAAGAAGTTAACAGTACTGGGCAGGAGACAAATCAAGTCACTTTAAATATATGGAACATAATGAATAAGCGATTCATTTCAACTTGCAAAATTTTGCACTCCTTGAAAATATGTTTATCTTTTCATGTAATTTATTTGCAAATGAACAATTTAAGTAACAGGAAATGATACCAATGGCTTGGCTGGAACTTTTGAAGTTTTCCTGGTACATAGTAATACTTTACTAAGATGTTGCAGAACATAAAAAGCAAAATCAATGCTGGGGAAAAAAAAATGTTCTTTTTGTTCTAGGGTCTGTGTTTGGAAAATATTGCCATGTAGCATTTACGGTAACAGCTGTACGGTTAAACTTTAGGCACAAACTGAACTGCAGAGGATCTGCTGCATAAATAAAATCCCCATGGCAACTAAATGTGCTACTAGATAACAGAGAAAAAAGGATTTATGTGTTTGCTGAGCTGTCTTGCCCTAAAGGAATTCTCCAGGCAAACGCAGGCCACCTGCCACATGTTATATTAAGCTCAGCCTTCTGGACTTATTTTCAAATCCACAGCAAAAAGGTCCAACTACTTTTATTTGGAAGTTTCATTGTTCTTTATTCCCTGCCCCTCCAAAAAATAAACAATTCATTTTTCAACTTGCCTGCTATATTTTGCCCTGGATACAAAAGATAATTAATGAATTTGTTTGTGCTCCTAAACATTTTGTTGATCTTAACTGAAATAACAAGCATATGTATGACGAAAAGTTTTTTTTTTTTTTAATTTAGAGATTTGTAGATTCTGTAAGTTAAAAAAAAAACCAACAAACCGGAAATATACAACTTGCCTTCTCCAACATCAGGTCCACTGTATTTGGAAACACAGTGGCTGATAAGGGAGTTTTGAAGAGGATGGGAAAAGAGAAGAGCAAGATCAACATCCTCTGTAAACTTCATATGTAAAACATTTATGATGACTTTGCTTTTGAAGGAAAGTGGGGGCTATAAACATTTTAGTATTTTGTTATCCATAGTGATATTAAATCAACTTTAAAATAATCACTTGAAATTTTCTTAAGTACAATGCCCCACCTTCTAATTCCCATACGCAAAGATACTTGTTGATAAGACTACCTATTTATTCTATAATACTGTGGTATTTTATAATATTAAAGTACCTTTGAATATGTAAAAATATGATACACAGTACTGAACTGAAAGGGAAAAAAAGACAAAAATTCATGGTGCTTCATTCAACCAATTCCTTATAAGAAAATGGGGAATTGGACTAGAATATGCACTAAAAAACACACTACCCTCAAAATAAAGAAAAACAACAACAATGAACAGTTTCACCTGTAAATAATCAACTTTTATCTGTTCTTTAAGCGTAAGTTGTAAAGACATTGAGCACTGAAAGAAGCAGCTTAGGCTATTTCTGCCCTGATTGACAAAAAAAGGGGGGAAAAAGGAGTCAACTGACAAAAAAAAAAAAAAAAAAAAAAAAAAAAGTCAAGAAAAACTTTTGTACTAAATAATTTGTAGTTTTCATTCTGGTAGTATGTACTAAATAGAATAGAAATTATTTTCATGTATTTAATAATGGCAATGGAAGTGTTAATTAAGATTTTAGTAAATAAGATATGTGAATTTGTAGTAAGTAAGAAAGTTCTAATTTTAATAGGATTTGGTTTTCTCAGAAATCTATGGCCTTTCACAGGTAGATTCCCACACTGTCATCTAACAAAAATACAAGTCTTCAAAGAGCACTTGATTTTTGCAAAACACAAATTTGGCTACAATCAATCAAATCCCTATGGTACGGTAATTCAAAGAAACACCATTAACAAAGTCTTTGCTTGCTATAGACAACTCTTGACATCCCAGTTATCATAAACTTCTAAACAAGAAGGGCTATTTCTGTCAGCATCATAAATACTTACTTAGAAATAGCAAGTGACTCCCCTTCAGTACAAATAGAGTCCACTACTGAAGGTATGTTTCTCAGTTCTTTGTTTGAGATGAGTCTGTGTACAGCAGTAATTCTACGTTATGTTTTTGATGGTGACCCTCTTAGATGAGTCAAAATACCCTCTGGCCTTGAACCCCCTGTCTCCACATCACCATACAAAAATGCCTTAATACTCATGTATATCATTATACATTTGTTATATAAATTAACAGTGTCTATAATTAGAAAGAACATGATCTGTGACTTTATATTATGCAGCCATGTCCCTCTGACACTTTCTAAAAATCAGTATTTATTAAATATTTTGGCAACAAATCATACACAAAATATTACTTTTTCTTCTGGGAATATTGTTGGACTATATGTTCCACATTCCCTTGCAACTGAATGTGGCCATGTGATGGAGTTCCAGCCAACAGAATATGAGCAGAAGTGACTGTGGGCTACTCTAAGCCTGGCCCATCATTAGCTTCCTTGGGTGATGCTACTTGCTCTCTTCTGCCTTCTAGGTAACTATAACAACACCCAGAGTGACTATGGAAGCCTGGCTGTAGCTTCTCTCTGCATGGGTCTCCAAAATGACCTGGAGAAGTAGTAACTTCCTATTCACTGGTTATGTAAGTGCACGCTGGAAAGTTCTAAAATAAGAAATAATGATATTATAAAAATTTTAGTTGTTAAGGCAGTTAGCATGGTCCTCATATAATATTTACCTTAGTAATGTAAGTTATTTTAAAGGAAGACATTCTATGTAAACAGGGGAGAGGTTATACAGGCATACATATTTTCATACCTATAGAACTATAATATTCATATGCATGTATGTATGTACATTTATGTTACTTACTTATGCAGAAGTTATTTACATTTCATTCAAATGTGATCTACAACACATGCTCATCTTGGGAATTCTTGAGAAATCATGCAAATTACTACACAGTATTCCTACCAAAGGTTAGCTCTTGTTAATACATATCAAAGGTTACTTCATAGAAAACACAAAGTAGCATATATACTGTTTAACTTCTAAATTATCAGCTCAGTATGTATGGAGATAGGGTAGCAAAGCACCAATCACAACACTTTTGTGACTCAACTGAAAAGCCATCTTACCGAACAGAGAGGTGTTTTCAGTCATTTTCTTTAAAAATCCACTTAAAGGCAACCCCGTGGCTTAAAAAGGATTTTAAATCTGGCTTTTTTTTTTTTAAGGGAAATGGCAATTTGGATGAGTTTCGTGTCTGAATATTTCAAATAATAGGTACTGAAATAGGACCATTCAAGTATCTAAGACAGACCTTGGAGTCTACTAAAATAGAGGCATTCTTTACTAGAAAGGACATTTTCAAGACTATGAAATCAACTTCAGGTTAATCAAGGAGTAAGCAGGGAGATTCCTCTATTATAGTAAGTTAGTCTAAATCATCAAATATCTGCAGATCACCTTTATAACATTTTCCATATCTGTCTTAATTATGAGCCACTACTCAGAGAAACCTCAAACTAGTCAAAGTGTCTACCAAGACAGATCTTGGTAGACTGCATGCAATTTGAACAGAATATAATGATGACAATCTTACGGAAAACTTTAAAAGCAACTTTTTGCTGTTTTCCTATTCCACTAATTCACATGCTGGGTTTTTAAATGGCATGCAATTCTCAAGCACTTTCTTTACTCAATAGCTCTACCTTCGTCAAGACATTACACCTTACAGTGCACACACAAGTGCCTTTTGCAATTACATTGCTTCATCCTCCCAATGAAGCTTGTGGTCCATCATAATCAGACTCAGAAGAGAGGTCTTCCAACCTCAGCATTATACATCCACCTTCTCCTACCCACAGCCGTAAGCACTCAATGAAAGTAGAAAGGACTGTATATGTGATCTTTCTTGCACCACTGACAAAGCTCTGGGAAGAGTAATTTGAACTCCCTACATGGACATCCTTACCAATCCTTCTTTCCTTAAACATCTGAAACCTGGCTTCTGATACTTTCACTGTGTTAAAATGTTTTTTCTCCCTAAAGTCAGAAATAACCGTCCAAAGATCAAAGCCAACAGCCTTTTCCCAGTTCACGGTCTTCAGGGCCTTCCTCTAATCCCTTTACAATATTACTGACCTTAATATGCCTAAAGCACTCTGAACCAAGACTGGACCCTGGTTAAGTACTCAGTCACGTAGTAATGTCACTACCATTTCTCCTCAAAGTTCTCCTTGTAATAGGAAGCTTATTCTCCTCCAGCCCTCATTAGTTTCTTATGACCATGAGCTCCTTCTCTTCCTACCTTCTAAAGTCAACTTTTCCACAGCCTGTTTTCTCAGACCTCTTTTCATTGTACTACAAATGTTTGCATCTTTCAGTCACAGCCTTGTAACCTCACCCAACACCCACAATCTCTAGATGTAGCATATTCTACTGATGAGACCTATTTCAAAGAATCTCTTTCCTTAATTTCTTGACTTGTAATCCTGCTTGGCTTGCTATTGGGTGATTGTAAATGTCAAACTGGATCCAGTCCATAAGTAGAATTTAGCAAACCCCACAGATAAGGCAAAGCCAAAAGGTGTCTTCTAAAATTTTTTTGCTGCAACCTAAGTAAATGTGAGGCTTGGACAGAGCAGGAATTTCTCACTTGCTGATTGCATTCATATGATTGCATTTCCCAGGCATTACTGATGACTCTTGTAAGATGTACCCTTCAACTAACCCACCAAGTTTGTTAAACAGCTCAGTCTTCCATAAGGCAGTAACCTTACCACCATGTGAGTATCTCATGGATTCTCAGTGGCATGGGGTGTCCTGCTGCTTGAATTCATGTGTGTTTGATTTCAAACGTTTCTCTGCATATGAATCCCAGGAAGCAGAAGAAATGTGCTGAACAGCATGAAAAAGCTAGGAACTGTGCAGGCCTTCAACAGTGTATTTTTTTAAGTGATACCAAGTAAGTTCAAACTAACCCTTCTGTGTTGGGAAACCTGTACATTAATAATGGAGTATTAATGTAATAATGGAATATTGCTCTTGGGGATATAAATTATAAAGTGAGTTGGTTTGCTTTGTGAATTACTCTAGCAAATTCAATCTAAGATGACAATGGGGCCATTCTGAAATAATTCTAATGTTTCTTTTTAAGAACCAGGATTCTTAATAAAGCAACTGTGCCAATTAGCTATTGTTATCAGCTTCAAAACCATCCTTCCTGGCTCTGCCTTGTGCTGCTGGGGCTGGCAAACTCCGTTTGTGCCTGGCCAGATGCTCTGTTAAGGCAGTGCGGTAGGAACAAGGGAAGGAGGCTGTGAGGCTGAACAAGGAAGCCAGGACCTGCTCTCTGTGTGTTTCTTGGCTGGTTCTGTAGCATCATCCCAGCAGGGGGAATTTCTTCAGCTGAACAGCTTACCATTTTCCTAACACTTCCTGGAACCATCTCATTGCCCGCCTCCTCAGAGAGCTGGTGAGTGTCCCCTCCCCAGAGCCCTCATTTCAGGGGGTCTCTCCTCTAAGTTTCTAAGTCTTACTAATTCCAGCCTCTTCTCTCCCCCACCTCCCAGTCCTGATGGTAGTCCTCATGTCCCGTATTTGTTCTTTACATGATGGATCAGTATTCTCACTTTACTTTAGTTAAGGACACGATAGCTCATTAACTAATTTTTTATATAAAATTTTCTCTGTTCAAAGAGCTGTGGTTGTTACCATCTCCAGAATGGATCTACTGATACAGCAAAGTATATAACACATTCCTTTAAACTTGTAATTTCCAAAGTATGTTCTATCGATGACTAATGCTGAAAAATATTTTGAAAATTTAGAAGGCTTTTGTGTTGAAGAAGGTTAGGGAAACAACATACCCTCCCATGGTCTATTATTATGTAATTAGGCAATGAGCAAATTAAATGCCTTAAGAACTTGTAGTATGAAATTGCCTTAACTCCACATTTTCCAACTTATTTCAACCTGGAAACATTTAGTAAAATAATTCTTATGAACACTGTAGAACTTGTGTTCAGTAGGACAGGCATTGGGAAATGTTAGTCTTGGTTACTCATTGACTGTTCAATTTATAACCCAATCCAATCACTTTATATTATATAAGCAGATCATAAAACCCCAGTCCTACATAAAAATCTGTAGGCTAAGTATTAAAATATTTAACATTAAGTATCCAAATTAAGATATATTAAGATTACACATGTATATAAGTGTATCTACATACATATATAAATAACTGAGGAGATTTGTTAGATAAGTTGGATATTAATTGATCAGGGTCTTGAAAGGATTTCTGCTAAATAGAACTCCTCAGTCAACATCATATACAGTAGCCCTATCAGCAAAACACTATTACCAGAAGCTCTTACCCAGGAGACAGAAATGGTCTTCAAGAACCGGTGTTTGAGTTTTATTTATGTAAGGCAACTGGTATTAATAAGATAAAATTGAACATCTAAATTCTAGATAAAAGGTTATGAGTACACGACTACAAATGGAAGAGTGAGAGATCTGTATACTACCATAAATGGCATTCCTGCACGATGCTAAGGTCCATCCCAGTTGAATCTGTCCTCAATGAACCCTCTGAAACAGAATCCAGCTGATCATTATACTCTTACCACAAGCAGCCCCAAATGGCTCAAACACAGATAATCACACAGGACTGAATACATACTGGGAAAATGAACTGATTTTTGTAATATCCAAGGCTGTATTTTTTCAAAAAATAAAAACACTGGAGTCTCACTGGAGTCTCATCTCCTGGAATGCTCGTACCTGGATATTCTACAGCTTTCCTTCCATAAAGGTAATTCCCAGAAGCCATAAGAATATAATAAAGCTTTTTAGAGACTAACTGCTAGGGGACAGACACTGAGTAGGGTTATACACTTAACATCTTAAATCGTTACTGTAACAAAAGAATCGACAAAAATCCTACAAACTTATTAGCATCACCCCCATTTTACAGATGAGAAAACAGGCTCAAAGGTTTATACACTTTCTTCTAATTACACCATTTCTAGCTGCTAGAGTTGGAAATTGCAACTCCTTTCTAACCTCATGCTCATTTAGAAAGTACCTCTTCTGTGACACGATCCTGAATTCATATGGGTCTTTGAAACAGCAAATGATTGTGGTAATAGAGAGATGTTCCGCTGCATTTCAAAATTGGTTCAGGCAATGTGTTTCTTTATTATTAGTAAGAATAGTTTATTGGACTTTGTAATAAATCAAATCAAGACGGTAAAGAAAACAAGATAAAACAAAATCCTCTTCACAAACACATAAAAAAACAGTCTAAGTTTTACTCTAACTTGATCTTTGTTAGATGCGATCACATAAAATACTCCACCAATAGATATGACAAATGCACTTTATATTTCAATGTGTCAAACCATTTCAATGCTCTGAAACTATGTTGAAGCTGGCAGGCAAGCAGACTATATTAAATTTTTCTCTGGAATCGGCTTCAATTCTAGACTGAATTATTGGAATTTTAGTGACCCTAAAAAAGGCTGTCAGAAAGGATATTCAACAGAGTTTTCAAATCTAATGCTCTATTACACATACTTCACATAAAATAATATAGTTTCAATATAAACAAACCAGTACAAAAACAACATTCTATTTGTTCTTGTAATTTTGCACACATTTTGATATTGATTTGTCACAGCAGATTCTTAAATGTATTTGCTGCTTAAGAGCAAACTCACAGGTTCTATTGTATAATTCAATATGTTGTTTGGGACATGGTACAGTTATAATGTTAGCCCAAAATCTTTCTCTTGTTTTTAAAACACACCAGCACAATAAGCAGGTGGCTAACTGCTATTAGCACGCCTGCATTTCTCAAAACTACTTTTTGTTGTGTTGTTTTGTTTTGCACATCAAACGAAACAGCCTTAAGTGACTTCCAGCAATGCACAGCCAGTTGCCCTGGGAGTCCAATTAGCCATCAGTGAAGGAGATGGTTGGTCTCCCTTCTCCAGCTCGGGAAGGAAAATGGGCATCTTTCACTGCACTCAAATCTGCAAAACAGGAATTTATGAAGCAATTCAATCTTGAATTTATTCTCAGATTTAAATGCCTGTTACTTTTTTAAAGTAAACTCTACCCCCAGTGTGGGCTCAAACCCACAACCCCGAGATCAAGGGTTGCATGCTCTACAGAGTAGGCCACTTAGGTGCCCTTAGCATGAAGAGATTTTGTGCCTTCATCTATAGGATTGCCGCTGCGCCTGGTGCTCACTACTCGCCACAATACCAGTGCCACAATATCAGTACCATGTACCTGGCAAGAAAAGGTTAAATCTCCAGTGTTGATAAAGAACACTGGGAAATAAAATGGGAAGCCAATTTGCTATCCTATAAACACATCCTTTTAAACTTCTACTACTTGGTAGAAAATACATTTTCTACACAGCTGCCTATGTGCCTGGGTCATTGCTGAGCCTGCTGACAGCAGGGAAGGAACCAGAGGGATCCCATGGTAAGAAGTCCGGTTGAGAAGGAGGCCTGCTAAAATCCATTAAGTCTGCCTTGGCAAATAGGGAGCACCCACCAGCGGCCTTTACCCTGCCCAGAGGCACCAGAGAGGCTGACTCTACAAAGGCCAACATCACTCAAACTCAAGTGATAGCCAAGGGGCCCCCAACCCACTACCCAAGTTAGAACAAACCAATGTGTACCCACAGGTATGCACCCACACACTTTTATTTTCAGATGGATCATTTTAAGAGATTCATCTTATTCATAATATTAAGGGAGAAAGTCCATCTGGTTCAGTAATATCCAGAAGTGAAGTATTAGGAAAGGATATGGTATTTTTGGTTTTATATTATGCTGTTGTGTGAACATAGTAAAACTGTTTAGACTTCCTGTGTTTCAGTCCTGAGGTAAGCAGACCATTAATTTCTGCCTTCTCAAATTGTTTTCTGGAAATAAAAATACAGATCATAAGTTTTTTCTTACCCAAGAATACTTTTTTTTTTTTTTTTTTTAACTTTTGGAAGGCACCAAGGAGCCCACGTTTGGCAAATCTGGAGAAAATAAGTTTATTCTCAAGTCAAAGGTTTTATGGCATTGAAAAATAATTTCCCCATACATATAAACTCATATAAAAGTTTCTTGACAATACTTTAGTTGATACGTGTATAACCAAAAAAAAAAAAAAAAAAAAGAATAATTTGGCACTTCACATCCCTGAGCAAACTATGTGGGGAGACCTTTTCTTTAAATTCAAGAGCCTGGGGTACCTGGGTGGCTCAGTGAGTTAACCCTCTGCCTTTGGCTAGGGTCATGGTCTCAGGGTCCTGGGATGGAGCCCCGCATCAGGCTCTCTGCTCAGCAGGAAGCCTGTTTCCCCTTCTCTCTCTCTGCCTGCCTCTCTGCCTACTTGTGATCTCTGTCAAATAAATAAATAAGCAAATAATCCTTAAAAACAAAAAATAAAATGAAACAAACAAACAAACCAGAGTGCCTGGGGAAACAGTCTAAGGGATTCTAGTCAGGAAAATGCCAGAACACCCATCTCTGAAAAGTTGCCACCTTTATGCGTTGTTAATTGTGTGCATGGTTAGATATTCATATTGGTAACAGCACAGTAAAAACAAATTTCATATTCAACCCTGTCATCACCTCTAATAAGCATTACCTTGGGCTTAAACTAACAGCTTTTCTCTTTAGAGCAGGTGGCCTGTAGTAGTCTGAGTCACGGTCATATTCCTAATTTTTCAAAAGGTTTAACCATTTAATCAAAAGATTTGCTGACTTTGTTTCCCCCTTTATTTATCTATTTATTTTGACCAACAAAATATCTGATACCTAGCATTCCTGAAAGTGTGACTGTAGTCTAGAGCAGCCTGGCTCCCACAGCTGGAATGAACTCACATGGGTTGAGAAACCTGGAGGTGAGCTCACACACAGCACTGGGCGGCAGGTTAGGGATAAACAAAGACTTGTTTTCAACCTTAGTAGTCATTTCATGAGCTAGAGGGAAGGATGTACTTAACTCCTTTCAAAAAGCCCACTGGCTTTATAAATTAGCCTAGTTTTTCTTACAAAAGAATTACCAAAATGTTATGAAAGGGAAGGAAAACTCTATTTTGGATAGTCATGTTGGTCTATCATAAAGAAATGACTTCAACAATAGTTTGGGACTTTGATCGTAAGAATATGAAGTGGTCTTTCATTCCAGGCTTCCTATCACCACGAAGGACTGCCCTTAACGCTGGTAGCCACAACCCTCCCTATTTCATGTAATAATTCTAATATCACAGTCAATAGAATTGATAGAACCTTGATATCCAGCTTCCAAGAGGAAGCAACAGCCATTTCTCCCCATCGAATCTATTCTCTAAGGGGCATAATCCTGAAAGACAGTAGTTAGGTAGACCAGTGAAGACTCATCAGTCTGCCCCAGGTCATTACTAGACTATTTCCTTAAGATCTGAATTTGTTGTTCCAGGAACAGATATTTAAATCAGATTTTCCCCTAAATTATACATGTTCAACACCCGTGTACCCATGGTTAACACAGCACCAATTGCTACAACTGAAACGGACTTGCGACTAATCAACACAAAGCTTGATCCTGCAACTTACCTGCAGTATCATTTAACATGGCCTGAGTGATTCTCACAAGTAGTTCTGGCTGTGCCTTAGCAGTCTATGTAGTCTGGCTGAAAGAGTTAAAACCAGACAGAAATAACCAAAATTTAGTAGCTGGATACATAGTTCAGAACATGGAGGTGAGTTCAGGACTGAACATGTTACTTTTCAAGTCCAAAATGTGTGTAACAGAAAGGTCAGATTGTGTGAACCACCACCACTGTGTAGCTCCCTGCTTTATTTCCTATGTTGTTCTCATTCAGTTTTCTCATTCTTAAAATGGAGTAAGAGTCCTAATTCATGTTTTTTTTTTAAATTTTAAATAAAATTTAACACGCCCTGGGATAAAATGTGTGTTAAGACTGTAGTGTCAGTTATATAGGTAATCTGATTATTTGCAAAAATAATTAAACTACACATTCTCATGTGAGCACTTAACAATCATGACTATAATCCATTTCCTATGATGTTATGATTGTGTAAGAAACATAAAGGTTAAAAATCACCAAACAGATTATGGAAAGCAAATACACACACACACACACACACACACACACACACACACTTCTCCAAGATATGCTGGATGCTTTCCCAGACCATAAGCATCTTCTAGATGCACTCTAGGTTGGTTAGTAAAATCTCCCTAAAGCACCAGCAACAGACCAACCCCCATCATCAATGCTTACATGCTTAGTGAATACGAATCTGCATTTTCATAAACTGAGCTGTGTCTACAAAGTCATATAAATCCAACAAGAAAATGGGCATCATATTTTTAAAGATCCATCCCAAGTGCAGAACATACTCAATTGTCTGATAAATTGGTTAAAATTGGTGCCACTAGAATTGAGTCACTGAAGAGTTTATTTCTGTCACCATATTAACTGTGTCATGTAGCAATTGCACCTAATGAACTTAATGTGGCTTATGGCCATGCACTGCTTCCTCTCAGAAACAAAATCTAAATGTTCCTGAGTCTAGCCAACTGGCATCCAACACAGTCTCCATCGAGGCACACAAGCCGCCAACGTTCCATTCTGGCCTCCGTCTAATGTAGCTTTATTTCCCGTTTTCTCAAAACGGAAGATGTTTGTACTGAAATGCTCAGCAGCATTTACAAATAAAAGAACCACAGAAGCAACCTGGCTTCTTTTTGATCAGTTCGCTGCACATAAAATTTCTACAACTCACAATAATATGACTGAGGAGGAGTTTCAGATAGGATTAATCACAAATGCAGTAACTTATGGACTTGTACCCACATGAAGGGAGATGGAATCATCATCTGCAGAAGGAGCAGGGAAGGAAAACAAGCTCAAGACTTGAAAGAAAAAAAAAAAACAAACACTCGGACACATCAATAAATTTTTAGAATGATACTAAAGCTATACTGTAATGCTCTACTCTATGGGGTTCTCAAGGACCTGTTATAAGTGAAAGTGTTAGGACAAGGTCCTTCTGATATTTACAGAAATGAACTCACCGTACATGGAGATACAATGTTCAATGTTCTAGTCCGTCTGCAATGTAGCTGGAGAGCCATATCAATTTTTCATACTGATCTATAGTTTTGCCTTTTTCATTTTATATTTCTTGAGGGCAGATTCCATAAGGTTTTAGGGATAAACCTGAGCCCTTCTCATCGGCATTACATTTAAATGTTGGAGAAGCATCCTCCTCTTCCGCACCCAGAGTCCACACTCCTTTCCTTTTTGCCATAATACTTCACCTCTCAAGGGACTCCAAAGCCATAGCCTCTTCCAAATAAAGTCTAAATATGACTATCATTATTCTCCCTCTTCCAAACACACAATAGTTTTTGGGCAAAAAAAACACACATAAAAAAAACAAAAAACATTTCTGCCCACATGTGCTAGACCTTATCTCTAGATGTTGCCACTCTACTCTGTCACTGTCTTACCACTCTCAACACAGCCTAATCTCTGCTCCTCCATGACTGAAAAGGACTGACCTCAAAATAAAACTTTAACCTCTAAAGCTACGGCAATTAAAATTTCACAGGGTGAAGAAATCTTGCCCACCACTCTTTGGCAATATCTTCAAGGATGCCATTTCTCTACAAGTGATCATCCCTGTAAAATGGTATTGAGCACCTTTTAACCCCAAGGACAGGCAAGTCTCTGAAAGCCTAAACCTATAGGACAAACTCAACGCGACAATAATACCACGGGGGTAAACCGGACACCAGAGTAACACAGAGACGAGCATGGAGTTCAAGGTTCAGAGTGAGTCTGCAGAGCGTGATGGCTGAGCTGTCACGTGCATCGCTCTCAAGTGCGATCCTGACATAGCCCCAAAGACAGCAAACAGTAGGCTCTCTGAGTGCAAATGTGCCTGGTTAAGGAGTAGCATCAGGAACTCTACTGACCTCTGGCCAGTCCCTAGAGGGAAACAGAATTAGCAATATGCAGAGGAAACAGGCTCATTTTCTGGGGCCAACTGAAGAGTCTTAGAGTGAACCTAGCTAGAAGTATGGGTGGAAGAGTATACCCTTTGTCACGGGAGCCTGATTTGCCGGCCCACTGAACCAGAGCACGAAGAAGTCACATCGTATCCTCAGTAGCTTACCTGAATTATCACACATGGAACCCACTCTTCACCAGCTGTTGGTGATTTCCTTGCAGCTGAAATTTCTTCTAAGGGCCCCACTATTACCACCATATTGTTTAGAATAAGAACATGTCCATTTTCTAATAACTAAATGAAGGAGAGACACTTCATAAGTGCCTGCAGACAGTTACACTGAAAGGTAATGCTTTGCCATGCAGAAAGAGCGGTGCACATGCATACACAAAAATGGGAAAATTAGGTAACCACCTTAATAAATCAGATTTGGGGAGGAGAGCCACAACCATCCATACAATGAAGTTTTCTTTGTTTTGATTTGAATCAGAACTTATCTTGGGAAATGTTTTCACATGTACAAGCTCAGCAACCCCCCCACTTGCACTGGCCTTGCCTTCTTTCCCTTCTTCCCCCACCCACTGGCCCCCTTCACTGTGCTGGCTGCAGCAGCTGTGTTATAGGCTGCATCCTTCCTATTTGGATGGTCAGGGATCTTGTGGTGTTGCCTTAACTCTCCTAGACAGTATTCCAATAAGAATAGTAAGAGCAGCTAACATTTATTGGGTCCTTACTATAGGTCAGGAATTTCACATGATTATTCACTTAGTCCTTTCAACAGCCCTACAAATTAGTTTCTACTTTATCTCCATCTTACAAAGGAGGAAGTTTCCAAAAGTTAAGCAAGGTGTTCAAAGCCACAAGCCTAACAGATCTGTGATCCGAACCCAGGCGTTCTAATAAGTCCTAATGCTCAACCCTACTGTATATGGTTCAAGGTGGCAACGTAGGTTCCCCCGGCCCTCTTCCCTTTCCCCCTCATTCTCTGCTCCAAACACCACCCTCCCTTGTACGCTGTGCTCTACCCCCACCTAGTATTTGTTAATTGTCATAATGGGAAACCACCATCCATAACAGAATCCAAGTAGTAGAGGACCAGATGGAGAATGGATTTGAGAAAGGGTGGATGAAACTGGAGGAAGAGGTAGATTCAGCCAAGAGGGGATGATGGCTGTGACAGGTTACGGGTGTGGGAATAAAACTCTGGGCCAATCCGACACTGTTTAGGAGGTAGTATCGCCGGGGTGTGGTGCCTGATTGAGTATGGCGAAGAAAATAGAAATGGAAGCACCAAGAATAGTGCCTCAGTCTACAGCTTGTACAACTGGCTTATTAGTGATGCTAAGAGAAATTCCGAGGGAAAACAGGGAAGAGGAATGGGTTTTAGCAGAAGCCAGAGTTCAATCGAGGAGTCAAGGTCATTTGAGACTGGTAGACATTTGTGAACAACAGAATGCTGGAGGATTATGTCTGACACTCAGTAGAGAGAATGCAGACAGGGAGATCTATTTGGCCACATGAAGCCTAATAACAGAAGCTACAGAAGTAGCTGCTATTGGCTCATATTCCAGAATGGAATCTGGAGTCTAATCTTAGGTATTTCTTCCACTAGAGGGTCAGCAGGCTCAACCAGCAACATGCTTTCTGTACCTCATCAGTCCACCATCTTCCTTTGATGATACCATTACTTCAGTGATTTCTAACAGAACACACAGGTTTAAAGATCCAATTTTTAAAGCCTTTCAGAATACTTTTTCAATTGCTGTATGTACTATCAATAAACCCTTGGCCACACTTTTCTCTTCAGGTTTTACTATTTTAAGCTTTTATTGTTCTGAACATCGTCTTTGTTTAAAAGACACTAGTGGGGCACCTGGGTAGCTCAGTGTGTTAAGCCTCTGCCTTCGGCTCAGATCATGATCTCAAGGTCCTGGGATCAAGCCCCACATCAGGCTCTCTGCTCAGTGGGGAGCCGGCCTCCCCCCCTCTCTCTGCCTGCCTCTCTGCTTACTTGTGATCTCTGTCTGTCAAAATAAATAAATAAAATCTTTAAAAAAAATAAAAGATACCTGGTGCTCTTTCTCTAAATTATGTATATTTACACATCAGGATTTATAGCTTCCCTTCTTTAATGAAACCCACTAACACAAAGGCCCAGTAACAAGTTCACATTGTCTTTTATTAATGGCCATTTTTCCAATGGAGAAGAAAATAACCAAGGCTTACATTGGTGCACAGTTAGAAATATTTGTGTATTAGCTACTGCCTTATGCCTAGGTGTTCATGGGCTTGTTTGCAGGTGTGTGTGCACCTGTGTGTGATGGCCTGTATGGTGACATCGATCTGCAGTCCACCTATTTAAGGAAGAATTAGTCCCATGATTCTGTATACTCTCTAACTAGCAACACTGCATTACAATTTATTACCTTACTGATGACCTTTCAAATGTAATGAAGAATCCAGTAAATCAAAATAATTGATAATTCAGACTTGTTTTAAGTTCAGCCTCCCATTATGTAATAATGGGCAAAAAAATAGATCAAGGTGAATATTTACATTCATATAGAACCATATATTTCAGGACTTTGCAGGCAACACTTTATAATCAACAGCAGAAACACACTGTAACTGGAGACTAGAATTTTAGGCTGGTATTTTAGCATAATTAAAAATAAATTCCCGCATTTATTAAAACTGAATCTAAAGGCTTATACTATAAAATTTTAAATCAGCGGATGACATACATTATGAGTAACTTGTATTCCAGAACTTCCACTATTTCAGACTGACGGTCTTCAAGCTAACTTCATAAATATGAATTTTTCTCTAATTCTCAAATTAGAATTATATTTTTAATTAATATTGAATGAGGAAAATAGGGAATAGTTAACCAAAAGTTTCATTTTATCCCTTGCAATATATATGTAGCTACAATCGTCTAAGTAGGTTTTTTCATTATGAATAAAGCAATAGATGCCATTACATATCACGTACCTTACGAAATGACTCTGTAGATATCAATTATTTACATAGCTCAGAATGGTTTTTTTTTGCTAGGTAAAATTAAGTCTTAAAATAGTCATGAATGAAATTTCTGAGAATGGCTCAGTTAATTAATGGGTCAGCAGAAAGCCTCTCTACTGCATACTTTGTATCTTAAATTCCAGGGGAGATAAAATTGGTGGTTCAAAGCTGAGGTGAATATTCAACATAGGAAAACCTACCTTTCCCATATTAGCCTCAGTTCAGAACATTTAAAATTGTCTAAAAATCAGGAAGGACATGGGTAGTTGGTTGTAAATAAGATTACTCCTTTGTTAACCCAGAACAAAGAATCACTAAGAGCAATGACCACCCAGGTCATGTCACAAAAGGAAAAAAAAAAAAAAAAAAGGGACAGACCAGGTCTGTAATGTGTGTGGCTACATGTACTTACCTCAAAATACCTACAAGTTCTTAAAAGAATAAGGTACTCCCAAACCAAAACTTGTTCATTGTTTTTCTATAAGAGACAACAAAATAACAAAATAGGGGAAAATAAGGTTTTGGAAATGCAACCATTTCTTTCGTGGAGTACCTCCCTTCTCCCCACCACCCCAAGCCCCAGTTTGGACTCCAATAGTGGCAAATCCAAGAATCTAAGAGTATAAGCCAAGTAAAGGCATGGCCCCTGCTACTGATTTTCCATATTCAAACAATGTAAAATTGGCTATTGGTAGATACTTAGGTAAGTACATACATAATACTTAATTTCAAAATATCAGTTCTTCCTGTTTTGCCTTTCCCCCTGTGATACTTCCAACTATTACATGGGTTAGACATCTTATCTAACTTTATGCAACCTTGTATATACTTGTTCTTCTTTAAGTATATTTCCTGAGCTAATTATAAATACAATTTAGTTATCATTTAAGTATATTCCTCCTAGAGAAGTTTCTTTAAAACAAAGCATTTTCAACGCCAAGTATCACCATTTCTTAGTGCTTCTGCTTTCCATTCACACTATATTTTTCCATTATTATACATAACGTAGAATTTTAAAGCCAGGATTCTGAAGCTAGGTTTCATGGAGTCCATGGATTGGATGTGCTAGTCCTTGAGTTTCCTGAAATACATGCACCAATTTCCCCAAGTATATAGAAATATGTAAAGGTGGCAATATTGAGTTGTTCATAGCCTTCATCAAATTTTTAAGTCTGGGTCTTCAAATTTAATACCAAATCAATTATGATACTAAACCATTATGCAAATCATGATGCTTATTCATACTAAAGTGCTTGCCAACACTGAGTCACAGTGGGACCAAACAGAAAGAGATGCCCTTGTTTATAAGCCAGGAGTACAAGCCATTTGCTCAGAGCTGAGTGCACTATCCAAAGCTTCCCTTGGGAACCCTGCATTGTCTTGGAGAGAACTTGAAGATGAGAGCAGACTTGGACCTAACTCTTCCTGCCAGAGCTTTTATATAAATTAGACAAGGTCCCCCAAGGTTCTTTCTTAGCTCCATGGGCATATGGCTTGGGTACTAGAAAGTGGACCAAATTTCAGTTCCCCAAAGCCATTCTTAGCTGGGTTCCTTCGTGCCACACACAAACTTCACAGTTGGTTTCAATCTCAGACAACTTCAAGAAGGAACAAAACATCAGTTAAGATCAGTTTTCAAATCCCATCGCTCTTCAGGGAAAGGGGAAACTACTGCAAATTTACTTGGCTTCACTAATTTTACTTCTAAATCAGTCTCAGTTTAGACTTTTAAACTGTGTATACCAGATTATTAGAACAGACTTTTCCTATTTTTACCTAAATTAATTTTGTCCTCTTGGTTTTTAAGAACTAAAGAGATTTAAATTAGATTATATAGATTTGGTCTTTGATAACATTTTTTAAGATTTCATTTTTAAGTCATCCCTACACTGAATGCGGGGCTCGAACTCACAGCCCTGAGATGAAGAGTTCGTGCTCCACCAACTGAGCTTGTCAGGCGTCCCTCATACCATAATCTTAAAATATAATAATCTTAGATTAATCACTTAATATGGTGACTACAATTATAGCTTGAAATTGGGCCTTTAGTAGAATCCACATTTGCCCATTTATTAGCTCTGTGACTTCTGAGTCTCAGTTTCTTTAAAAAGGTTATTTTAGTATTAAATAATTAGGCAAAGTGGCCAGTATAGTACTAACGCAAAGTAAGCAGTCAGTTAGACGGTGTTCACCTTTTCCTTGCCATCATCATCTTTGGATCAGAAAATGCCCACTATTTACCAGTGGACTCTCTGTAACTCCATACTAAATGTGTGGGGAAAAGGGACTATAAAATAGTGAAGTGAAAAATTGAGATTGGGCCCTCACATGTTAACCTAATTTATAATTAAGGTAATCCGTGGGGGTGAGGGGGGAATAAGGCCAACTCAATACAGGGTACTATACTATTTAGATACCTGTATAAACCTCAATTTCATGTCATACACAAATATTAATTCCAGACCAGTTACAAATATATGTTTTGAAGAAAATACATGTAAACATCTTTAGGACACTGGAGTAGGCAAAGACATCTTAAATAGGACACAAATATTTCTAAATAAAATTAAGAATTTCTGTTCCTCTGTAGACAAAAATAAAAGAGAAAGGGAAAAACTCAGGGGAAGAGGGGATATCTGTACTTAGCAAAGAGGTTTCTCTCTGAAATATATAAAGAAGTCCTAAGTATTAATTAAAAAGGAAGATAACCCAACAGAAAATTGGCCAAAACACTTGAAATCTCAAAAGGGAACACTAACTGGCCACAAATGCCCCACAGAAGAGTTCCACTTCACTGAGTATCAAGAAATCATAAATTAGAATCACAACACACATCCACCAGAATGGCTAACAATATAAGACAGAAAACAGTGTTGGCAAAGTTAAGGAGCCCCGGCAATTCTCCTTTACTGCTGATGGAGGTGTCATTTGGTATAGGCACTTTGGAAAACCGGCAGTGTCTATCAAAGAAACATATGCATACCCTGTGATTAAGCAAGCATGCATCTAAGTGTACATCCACAGAAATGAATACATTGGTTACCACCAAGACATGAACAAAGTTAATATCTACACTAATAGTTGAAATGTTCACCAACAGTAGAGTTAATTAACTGTGGTACATTCTCAAAACCAAGCCCTGTACAGCCAAAAGAATGAATATACATATACACCTATAGCTCATCTCACAAACATCATGTTGAGTAAAAGAAGTCAGAGGTAGAAGAATACATATTGTAGGATTCCACTTGTATTATTTTCAAGAATAGAAAAAGCTGATCTATGGTGTTAGACGATGAAATCATTCTTGGAGCAAAAAAGCAAATGGCTTGAAAGGGACATGAACAGGTCTTTTAGTGCTGGTGTTGCTTTGTTTCATAAGGTGTTGGTTATTATATATGGGCATTTCCATTTTTAGATCAAGCAGCAGCAAAGCAGTTAATATAAATGCTGGGGTATGAAACAAGCGACGGCAGAGTTCCAGGTAACTATCAAAGTGACATTTAAAATATTACTCAGGGGGCGCCTGGGTGACTCAATCATTAAGTGTCTGCCTTCAGCTCAGGTCATAATCCCAAAGTCCTGGGACTGAGCCCCACATCAAGCTGCCTGATCCTCGGGAAGTCTCCTTCTCCCTTTCCCACCCCCCACCCCACCTGCTGTGTCTCTCTTGCTGTGTCTCTCTCTGTCAAATAAATAAAGAAAATCTTTCTTAAAAAGTAAAATAAAATAATAAAATAAAGTTACTCAGTAGTGAATCAAACACTCAAATACTGAAAGAACAATTTGAAAAGTTAAATGTAGAGATGCTGCTAATGAGACTTCCATGGTCATGAATGACCTGAAGGGAAAGGTCAATGTAAATATTCTGACTTGCATACATAGGTGCAGAAACTGAAAAAAATTTTTAATCTTACAGACTGCCCATCTTAAGATGTCAGGTTATGCATATACGTTCACAACATAAAAACAAAACAAAACAAAACAAAAAACAGTAAAATAATGTAGTCACAGAAATTAAGACTATGTATTGAGTTCAACTCTATCATTTCCCACCGGAGGAAACTAGACCCAGAGAAGCTAAGTCACATGTACAAGGTTACAACTTTGACTAAGGACAAGACTTAGCTAGGGGTGGGCATCTGGGTGGCTCAGTCAGTGAAATATGTGACTCTTGATTTGGGCTTGGGTCAGGATCTCAGGGTTGTGAGATCCAGCTGCACACGGAGCATGGAGTCTGCTTAAGATTCTCTTTCCTTCTCCCTCTGCCACGCACTCTGCTCTTTCTCTCAAGAATAAGTAAACCTTAACACACACACATACACACACACAACAGCAAACTATAAAGCTTCTCCTTCCCTGCCCCCTCCCTCTTAAAAAAAAATTAAATTTGGGGGGGGGGTGGGGAAGATTGAACTAGAAACCTGAGTTACTGATTCATGATTCAGTACTAAACCTGCCTTTGGTTCTCCAAGAGTTTGCCTGTTGCTCTGTTCTAAAAATTAGCTCGAGCTTTTTGCAACTGAATAGACTTAATTAAATTATGATTCGGGCATTGCACAATCAACCCTGACCATTTGAGAGAGGCAAAGTGAGCTTGAGGAACTAAATACAGTCATGACCACTAGCATCTAAGAATTAGTGAAGCAGTACTTCCTAGCTGACCTTATCAAGTCCTTGCACAGTTTACTTCTCAAGGGCAGAAAGAAGGCAGGTTGAGAAAGAAAGATAGGTCTCAAACTGTTAAAAAGATAACACCAAGATTCCCATGGGAAATCTTCCCATACTAGTAAGACCTATCAGCCTAGGGATCTATGAACACCTTCCTAAAGCTCATCCCACCAGATTAGAAGGGGGCAGGGCTGAGGCGGAGTTTCCCTACCACTTGAAGCTCAGACCATACCACCACCCTATTGGTGGTAGGCTACTGAGTTAATTTGTAGCTCTAGCTGTCATGTGCCCCAGATTCACAGAACCAGCTAGAATCACCAACAGAAAAGAGACAATGGCCATGCCTTCGTTTAAAGCTTTATTTGCTTTAGGACTCGTTATCACACCAGCATCCCGACTTTCCGCTGTTACTCATCTGGACAAGTTACCTTTCCACCAAGAATACCATGAAGCAGAGGATTTATTGCCATAATGAAGCTCTTTCAGATCTCTGTCTTCTCTGCAGAGGCTAGGAGGGAAGGCGTTCATCTCACCAGGCAGCTTATTAGGATTAGCACTGAGTAAGACACCACTGAATGTCAGGCCTATCAGTTACTAAACATGCATCATACAAACTTTGTCTTTGCGAGAACCTCTGCTCTGCATTTGTCATCCACCTGAATAATTAACAAGTACATGCTGCCTGCCAGCAGCTTAGGGAATTAATTTCCCCAGATTACATGCAGATCACGTCCACAAAAACTCAGACCACACACATACTGCACTCCTACCTTTCAACCACTAAAAGGTATGAGACACTGCACAGCCTCCAACTTTAAAGTGATTTAAAACTCAAGAACTGTAAAGTCAGACTAGGATTACTGTAAATGTCACTTTGATGGTCATCTGGAACTCTGCTGTCGTCTGTTTCATGTCCCAATACTCACATTAACTCCTTTTCTTCCGACTTGAAATAAAACGGTAATTCCACAGTTCTATAAAATCACTTGAGCTCTGCGTGGGTAATTGTATATTCTAACCACTGGATCCACGGAAAGCTTTCCGAAAGGCGTCTGTTGCATGCCAATAACAAGATACTTATGAGCTGGCATGGAAGAACCAACATTTAAAATAAAACCAGTTTTGGAAGCTTTCGAATACCTAATAATGGTCACAATGAGTTTGTACATTTCTAATTTTGAGTTAAAATTCTGTTACTCAACCATATGATGAAGGAATAAGATAAAGCATGTGGGCAGTTAGAGGCCAGGCCAGGGGGTCTGAATTGAAGCTCTTCACTGTAATACTGGTTTACTATATAAGGAACAAAAAGATTTTTTGAATACCACAAAGTGATTAGTTTGGTAATCGAATACATCTCTTTAAATTCCCACCTTCTGGTCATTATGTGTAACTAGCTGGTGATATGAAGATAGAGAATAATTTTTAAACTTAGTTTTAATTGTATGAAGAAAATTAAAATTTTTCCTCAAAAGGATGCTTTTGATGGAGATGGACTAGCTTTATAAACTATAGTCATTTGCTAAACTTAAACTGTATTGCTCATCTCCAGTTCAGAACCCTATTATTAGTATTAGTATTAGTATTATTAACCACCCTCTAAACCACCTTAAATTTTGGAGATACTCATTGTTACTAAACATAGTAGGTTTCATAGGGTAACTAACATCTAGTTAGTTACTAGTTAGTTAGTTAGTTACTAACATAGGTAACTACTAACAGCATCTTGATTTTCACCCAGGTACAAAGACAACTTTGAATATATACATGTTCTTTACTTTGGCTTGTGAGTACAGAAGGGATTAAAATATACTTTTACCGCCAAGAAAACTGATGTCTGTTGATACGCTAAGTTTTCATTAGAATGACCTTTTAAACCTCAGAATTTTACTCTCTATTCAATGAGATGCTCTTACCCCTTTGCTTGAATAATTTTAAGTTTGTACAGGGGTTCAATACTTCCACAAAATTATTATTCTCCCAACAATCATGAGCATATAGTCCTGCTTTCTGCTACATGTCTTATGAAAATATGAATGAATTTTCACTTAATCATTTGGATAAATAAAAATCTATTTAAAAATTTGCATCACAGTGAGGTGATGTACATATTACCTCATGGCATTAATTTGGTCATTTGCAAAGAAGACATTAGTTTATTTTGTTCCCTCATTATTAAGTTACATTATGAGAAAACAAATATCCTGTATCAAATTAATACACAGTAAGTTAACATTGGCTTAATTTACTCTGGGAGAAACATTGGGCTTGAACTCTAATTTTAATACATATTAAAAATATTTCATTAAATTATAATTAATATATACTGAAAATATGTATTTTATGGGACAGATTATAGTTGTAACTGTCCTATCCCAAGTTCCCATGGCATGTGTAGCATTTTTACCACTCTTACTAAAATTGGCAATACTTGACTTTGTTCCAAGCCTGGATATAACTCTGACTACAGTTTTGACTATTGTTAGACAACTCAAATTAAGGTGCTAACCCCATCCCTTAGGATCTATTTCTAGGCAATGCTAGAATCTTATCCAATGCATGGGAGCTTAGCAAATTAAAAAAGTGACAGACCTCCCCTGCAACTTTCTTCACCCTTGGAATAATCCCAGATGAATGCCTCTGTCCACTAGGCATTATCAAAAGGAGAGGTTACATAGTAGGATAGAAGAGATGGGTAGGTTGTATTTCATTAAAAAGGGTTGGAATAAAATGACAAAAAATCATCCAAGGTCAAATCTAGGCATTTATTTTAGATCAGAATGCAGGATGCTTGGTATAAAGTGGCAGAAGAATATATAAATCAACGTTTTTGATTTTAAGGAATTATACTTCACAACATTTATTTGCTTTTGTTTCTTTTATTACCGGTATATTTGTTTCTGCCACTTTTTTCTTTATAACTGAAATCCTAACTCCATGAAAACCCTAACAAGCATCCTAAGAATATTGTTAACCTTCCTGCAATACTAAGTCCCATAAGAATTCCCAAATGCTGATCTTAAGCTATCATAGTAACAGTAATAGGAAAATGTGGTAACCTTAGTCATTAGGAACAACCAAAATCCATTTATGTACTGGTCCTGCAGAAACTAAGCCAAACTCTATTACCCTATTTTTGTTTGTGAGAAGGTCTAGATGCAGCAAGACCCAAAGTCCTAGAAATGTCCATATTCTATGGAAAAAGAAAAGCAGACTCTGCTTCATTGTAATGAGACTAGTTGATGTCATTTAAGATCCAGAGAAACAAGATGGCGGCATGGCATCTGGAGAAAATACATGGACTGACCATCCTAAACAAAGCAAAAATAGAAGCTACAGAGTTAATTGACAGATAAAAGGATGGTAGCTATGCCAAAAATACAGAAAGAAAAACTAGGAAAACAAAAAAATAAAACCATGAGGAGTAGTCACTAATGAAAGAAAAAAAGAAAACAAGGTAAATATCTAGACCACATGGAAAAGCAGAGAACTTGAGACACAGCAGGACAGGAGTTGTAATCAAAGGAAACAATACATTTAAAAGTGAGAAAATAAAAGTAAGTTGGACCAGTTGAGTGAAGTACAGACAAATAAAAACTTCCAATCTGGTAATAGTTTTTTTTTTTTTTTAACTCACTAGAAAAATGGTTTTTAGGGGGAAAAAAATCAAGAAAAATAACCTCTCACATTAGGAATCTCGAAGAAAATAAGAGACAAGAATGCTTGAAAAACTTAAGGATCCTAACAGTGACCGTCTGATGCTAGTAAGTTAAAGAAGACTGCTTTAGAAGGATATACTTGTAAGAAGGAAGCAGCACCTAAATAATGAAACCCCACAAAAAAATATTAAATTTTGGAGTCAAGAACAGGAAAAGCTAACATACTGCAATAGAAATTTTAAAATAAAAAATACTTGGCTCTGTTGCTAGCATGTGCCTATATCTGACTGCTGGAGGACACTTTGGGGACAAATCAAATGGAGACCCTGGCCATATCCCTGTCTCTGGATTAGAAATTCAGAATACTATCCAGGATAATAGATTAGAAGTCCAAAACTTATTTTTTTTCCCCTTGTAATGCTATCCTCAGAAAAATTTCCTACATGTAAAACCTTTTAAAAACTCAACTTGTGGGACTGCCTGGGTGGCTCAGTGGGTTAAGCCTCTGCCCTCAGCTCGGGTCCTGATCTCAGGGTTCTGGGATCGAGTCCCACATCAGGCTCTCTGCTAGGCAGGGAACCTGCTTCCTCCTCCTCCTCTCTCTCTCTCTCTCTCTCTCTCTCTGCTTGTGATCTCGCTCTCTGTCAAATAAATAAAATCTTTAAAAAAAAAAAAAAAAAACCTCAACTTGTTAAGTTTTGGGTTATTAGAAGAATAAGAAAAATGATGATTAAATCAAAACCTAGCATGTATGCATTTTATTGTACATATACACATGAAAATATTATTTCTTTGTAATTGCTTAATCAAGATGTCCTTTAACCCATAAAGCCAATTAAGTGAAGCCTCCAATGACCATTAAGTCAAAGAAAAATATACATCATTTTTTATCATATGACAAATCCAATCCTGTGTGATTATCTACAGCCTTTCTGAGTGTCACAGAAGAGAAAGTGTAATAACCTTGCACTGGGAGTGTAGAAAAAGCTTGTTTGTAAAATATGCCAAGAGACAATATGCCTTCTACTCCTAGGAGACTGTTGGTAAATCTTTTTTATGAGTGCATTATGAGGTGAATAATTAACACTTCCAACTGAAAGTTGACTACCATCATAATATTTAGTCAATGAATTGTTACAGCTGAGTTTTAACTCATATGAAAGTAACTATAATACTTTCAATAGTAATAATACTTCAACATAAATCTAAAATAAAAGATAATGAATTCAGTTCAAAATGTCTGTTCATACACCAGTGCTGGTTGTTGTATCTTACTATATTAAAAAGTGAAACAATATCAACATAAAATGTCTTTTCACAAGAAAAATTGCATACTTACTATTTTAATAGTTCGATTTCTGTGGCATAAATCTGCTAGGAAAAAGAAAAGCAACGGCATGTGCATTAAAGACCTGCAAACCTTTTGGTTTAATCACACGACTAGCCCACTGGGGCCACTATGGATGAATCATTCCATGGGAAAGGAGAACAGATTTTCCCATGTTAATTGAGGAGGGGAGGGAATCAAGCATTCCAGTGAGTTTCCTAAGATGACCAACGAATCCTTCCCTTCTGGCTGAGACTAGCAGACTGTTGGGGGTTGAGGACACTTTATAACATTAGCTAATTATGAATAAAGAATTACCCCTTCCTCTCCTCATAGCCTCTTTCAGGGCAGTATATTTTAGATATTTCTTTTTAAAAACTAACAGATTAAGTGGACTATATGCAAACAAATAATTTTAATACCAGAAGCACCCTTGTCTGTAAAGGATTTTTATCACTTCCAAATGATGTTTTTCTCTCACCCATCTTCCTCATTACTGAGAAAGATTAGAATACACAAATTATCTTGAAGTAGACAAATCTCATAGGACTTGTTACCAAACAAACAGGTAAGAGAAAAGGCAGCAAATGATTATTTTGGTATTCATGTACTTTGCACTTTTCAAATGTTGAGTTATAGAAAAATCAACTGAAGAATAACTGTAAGACCCTTCCAGATGAGGCAACCTTTAGCTTCACTACTGAAACATCCTCATGTCAAATTCTTTTCTTATCTTATGCCAAAGCCATCACCATCAAGATCCCTGCTATGCTTTCTCATCACTGTACTAATAGGGATTTTCCCAAGGAATCAACACTAGGCTTTCTAGTCCTATCTGCTCACTAGATACAATCTTAGGTGAGAACAAATGGCTTCCATTGGTATTTGATACCCTTCTTCATGCCACCATCTACTTTAGCACAGTAAGACTGGATGTTCCTTGTCTATACTCCAGGGCTTCCCCACCCCTTTCCTGCCTACCTCTCCTCTTGCGTATTTCATGGACATTGACAGAGGATCTCAGAACTTCCTCGCCAAAGGACTAAGAGTAGGGAGTACCAAGAATTTTTTCTTATTATCATTTTCTTATAGACTAGCCTACCCTGCACATATAAACACTTTAAAGAAAAAAAAAACAACAACAGTCTTTTAGGATTCCAAATTCTAACATCTTAACTCAAACTATAACCCATTCCTAGACTGAGGTCTTCTTGTGTAAGATTAACTGTTTAACCATTGGGGGGAAATGGTACCCCCACTCCTATGTATGCTTTCTTTTGTACTGACCTCAGGGAAATTCTTATTAAATGAAGAAATTTACACACTTGGTCCCCCAATCTGTACTTAATACAAATCCAAATGTAGAAGGTAGGGAGAATTCTGAGGTTGTCTCAGGTATAGGCACTATGAATTCACCTAACACTAGTGATAGTACTTAAAGCTTTTGGTAGCATTAATGGCATTAAAACTGGTTAAAGTCAATTCAATACAGGTCTAATTCCATGGTATCTGGAAATGAATACGTTGGAAAGGAATACAATTTTTTTGGGTTTTGGTGATGTGACTATTACCTCAAGGGAATGAGAGCATTAACCTCAGTCCTTAAGAACTTTCAGTGGTTTTCTAGGAGAGTATGGATTCCTTGCTCAATTGTTGCAGGTAGACAGAGGAGAGAGAATCCCAGGGGTCCCCACAGTGTCTCTTCACCTTGAGGAGCCCACTGGGATTCTGTGCTCAGAAATGCAGTGACTACAGAGAAAAAGACAAGATCCGTCAGATCTCTGCAAGGTTCCTATATTCCAGACATGACAATTTTCTCTCAATGAAAGGATGACTACTAGATAAAAAAAAAATGTTATGATTGTGAAGGTAAATACAGAATAGACTTTGTTTAAATTACCACCCACATCTTCTTCATCCTGTACTATTTCTTTCAGAAGTAAAAGGAGAGCTCCATTATTCACTACTTCTGAGGCAACATTTCTGTAGGGAAGTAAACATATATTAAACCTAGTCGGGAGAGGCAGAGAATTAGGAACTGAAGATCCCTGTCGTCCTCACAGTGCAAGAACACAGCTCTCTCCTTATCTGGGTTGAGACTTCCTTAGCTGCCAAGATAGCGACCACTTCTCACAAGGTCCATTTGGATCTTCAGTGATGTGGGCACATAATTCTAAAGGCCACATTTTATTACCTCCACCCTGATAACTGCATAAAGAATTCATCTTTCTCTATTACAGAGAAGTGAGGGCCAAGTTACTTTGTAAACTGTAGGCTGTTATTTTTCACAGTATTAAATGTCATTTACTGTGTTAAGTGTTTCAACACTTGCGTCCACCAGGGCATCTAAACCTCTAAAGTAAAAATTAAATAAAGTTAAAAAAAAAAAAAAGTAAAAATTATTACTTGGGTGTATACCAAGAACACAGGCTGAGAAAAGCTCAGCAGCAAGCCCAAGTCAGAAAGGCCACGAAAGGCAGAGCAGAGATTTTAAGCCTGGTTCAGTCCTGAAGCCAATCTTTCTTTCTTTCTTTTTTTTTTTTTTTTAAAGATTATTTATTTATTTATCTATTTGACAGAGAGAGAGAGAGAGAGAGAGATCACAAGTAGGCAGAGAGGCAGGCCGAGAGGAGGAAGCAGGCTCCCTGCTGAGCAGAGAGCCCGATGCGGGGCTCGATCCCAGGACCCTGAGACCACAACCTGAGCCAAAGGCTGAGGCCTAACCCACTGAGCCACCCAGGCGCCCCATGAAGCCAATCTTTCCAACCACTGCTTTCCACTGCTTATCCGAAGGAGTCATCTCTTCTGCAAACACTTATTTGAAGTCTAGTGTTAAGTGCAGAAACTTTGACAAAGAGAACTTATTCTACAACTTTTTAAATTTCACATCACATTTACAAGAGAAACATCAAATCAACAGAATGAAACACATGGCAAAATATAGTATAGTCATGGGGTGCCTGGGTGGCTCAGTGGCTTAAAGCCTCTGCCTTCGGCTCAGGTCATGATCCCAGGGTCCTGGGATGGAGCCCCACATTGGGCTCTCTGCTCAGCGGGGAGCCTGCTTCCCCTCTTCTCTTTGCCTGCCTCTCTGCCTACTTGTGATCTCTCTGTCAAATAAATAAAATATTTAAATTAAAAAAATATATATATATAGTATAGTCAAATAAAAATATAAGACAACTAAACTAGACAGGATCTGCAAGGTGATTTTTTTTTTAAGTCATGTTTTCACAGAGCCCTCAGAAAAACCTAAGTTTTCAAAACAACAACAGCAAACAAGTCCAAATGGCCTTCTAGCATCACAGTAGCTCTTCCTTTCTTAAAACCAGCCTCATAGGCCTTCCCCTCTGCTAGGTCACCCCTTCTCTAAGTCAATTATAAACTCAGTCTTCCATTAGTTTGTGGCATACAGATCAAGATTTTCTCATCAACATGATTATTTCACACAATACAATGAGATCAAGCATTTTTTTAAATTTTCACTCAGGATTTTGTCCCAGTTCTCCCTGGGCTCACCTGGATTCTCTTGAGCCACCCACAAACCCATCAGTCAACACTATCCAGTGTATTTACAACACAATTCTCCTTTCCATGGATGCTTTAACAGTGCTTATTTCTCACTGGCATGACCACTCACTGGGGACAATTAATCTTTTAATAAATTTTTAAAGATAAATCATTGCAAGTTTGGCCTTCCAGGAAAAAGTCCTATAAATCAGCCAAAGGTAACAATGTAAGTTTGCCCTCCAGAGCTTTCCACTTTGCTAGCACCAAAACAACCCAAAATATACAAGTATACCCCAAGGATTGTCATACAAAGTGGTTCAATACAAATGGATTCATGGACACCCAGAGCTGCAAAGAAGTGGTTCCCCTTGGCTGTGAAACCAGCTCAGAGCTGTCCAGTGCTGGTGAATAAAGAAGGGGACAGCAAGACAGGTCCCATCAGAAGCTCCCATCAGGACAGCAGCAGTCCTCCAGGAGGATTTAAACTGTGGATGCAAAATGTTAACTAGGGGATCTAAAAGTTTGGGGGGATCTCTAACATATGAAAGCCATGCAAATGGGCTCCCAGAATGGGGAAGGCGGGGCTTAATAATGAATCCTTCCAAGTCTCTATTTATACAAAATAATCTCTTTGCAGTATGTGGGAACCACTCCTACAGCCATGCAAGGTGGCAGGTTAAAATTAGAGCTGAAACAGCTCCTTCTGTTTGGCAGCTGATCGACTCATACACACTCCAGTACTTGAGAATAAGCTGGAAAAAAGTTGGCCTCTTTTCCTTTCAAAATGGGTAGATATTTCAAATCCTATAGGTCTATGCTGACTGCTCTGTGTTTTTATTTTAAAAGTTCTAAAACGATAGCAGTGATTTCTCATCCCCTTCTGGAGTATGTTCCAAGGAACATTAGTCCCATTGATGGCAATGCTTTAAGACAAAAGCCATCTATGGACACATGTATTTGGGGAAATGGTACATGGCACAGTTCCCCCTCTGGTAATTCCACACTGGGCAACAGCTCATTAGCTGTGTACATTATTGATAAAGAAATCAGCTACTTTTAAGGCAGTGTTTACCAAACGACCACCCATTTTTCAAGTAACACCGATTACCAGCTTGTGAAAGGAGTTTTCCAAGAGCAAAAGCAGGTAGAAAAGAAAACCCTTCCTTCATTCAACAGTTCTTAGCAAAGAACCATAGTAAAGTGGAACCAGTTACTTGCTCCAGTAGAGGAACAAGCTTTTCAAGATTTCTACAGCCTTCTGATGGGTTCCCTACTTCCTGTCTCACCTTTCAGACCTTAGGAGCCTCTCCCATGAGGCCACTCAGTTTTGGGGCCATCATCTCCTATTGCCTCCTCTTGTCCACTTAGATTGCAAACAAAGTATGCCCAGTTTTGCCTCAAAGTTCTTGTCCATAAGGCAACTGTCAACTGCAACACACAAAAGCCTCTGAGGTGAACTCAAGTTTCTTTTTTGCCCTATCAAGACTTTCCCCAACTTTCCTAGTTTTCACCCTCCTCTGAACATCTTCCGATTGGTGGTGAGGCTCATGGTGGCACTTAATTGCCTACCTCATCTCCTAATTGCTACTACTTATTTCTCAACCATATATAATTACTGGTGTATCCGAATCTGTCTTTATTCATCTAAGAAAACATCAGACTTTATTATGTGCCCTGACCAAAACGCTGATCCCCTGTCTTGTCTCCCCAGAAACACCATATGTATCTTTCTGGTAGAGGAGAAACATTTTTATAAAACTTTGTAAGTCTTTTTTGCCCCCATAGTACTCTGCACACAGGAAGAACTCAGTGCAAGGAAAAAAAAAATCATAGTTCGAGGATTCCAGATAGCGAATCTTGAAAATTTATGTACACACCAGTATACATAAGAGACGGTTCTACTTTGGAGGGAGGAAAAACATCGTCATCAGTGGAAAGTATTTTCTGTCTAAATAGCTATTTCTCCCTTCAGTGAAGAGCAGTAAATAACCCCACAATGGGTGAAGAAAGCAATCTAACAGTCTCCAAGTACTGGGTGTCTGAATGTGCACGCATAATTACTAGCACAGGCAAATTAGGGCTTAAGAGCCACAGAGACGGCAGATATTAGCAGGAAAATAGCAGTTATGCATTTATATTGGGGAAGGTAATTCCAGAGGTCTCCTACAGTTCATTAGAAATATTGGTTTAGGTAATTCCAATTATTTTCTGATATTAAATCTATTTAACTCTAAGAAATCCTTACTCTCAAATAATTTCTCCAAATTCTATAGATTTTTGGGCACTGCACATTCATGTCAACAAGAAACTCTTTCTCCCTGTTTCTGTGTGACTTGTGCCAGGAAGGAAACAATGCTGGGGAAAAAAGAGTTCACTCTACAAGAATTCCTTCTATCCCACCTTAAATATAGACTTAATATTATTACATCCATTGTGTTACTGTAAGGTTGATTCATTCAAAGAGAAAACTTCTGATAAGAATCTAACTGTTCTGCTCTTTATCTGATTTTCTCTTGTGTTTGGAAATCATTCATATGGTTTTAATTTTTTGGTAGGACACTAGTGTGCACTTTACCAAATGACTCTAAGTTGATTAACAATTACCGTAGATGGCAAGGCAGGCACTTCTCCTGAGGAGAAATCATCTCAATATTTTGGGAACCAACTCGAATGCAGTCTCCAAAATCAGAATAAACAAAACTTGTGCTTCTTTCATTTTATCTCTAAGCCCAGAGACAAATCAGAACTATATGCACATTATTACTAAGGAAAAAATGCGCAATTAGCCCTATCCTTGGGATGGGGAAGCAAACGTACATCTAATATTTCCCCGACTGGTCATAGTTCCATCACTGAAGTAACAGAACTACATATATTTTCAATGAGGATTCTGGCGGTGAAAATAATGGATATATTTCATATAAACAGAAGCCAAAAGGGGCAAAAAAAAAAACAAAAAAAAAAAAAAAAACAAAAAAAAAAAAACAAACACCGCATTATACTGTTTTTGAGTAAACCAACACTGGCTCAGTTTAGAACACTATCTGAGTACTAGAAACTAATTAAATCAGGTCTTGAAAGTGCTAAGCAGAAGAAAGTGTTAATTAGTAAATTAGTAAAAATACCATTTTTAGACTGGAAAAGCTTTCTTTTACACTTTTAAACATTTACAAAAAACAATTTGATAAGGTGCAATTTGGGATATTTATGGAAGCCTGGTTTGTGCTTTCTTTAAAAAAAAAATCACAGTACCTTTTATCCAATGAGATCAATGCTTTATGAAATACATTTTTTTTTCTCTTAAAAAGTAGAACAAAATATACTAAGGCATCAGAGAGAACACTTAAATAGAGGCCATAGGAGTGTCCCTAGAGAAAGCAAGCATCAGCAATAGTCTGTTGACCAGGACTAGAACATTCCCGAATGGTGACTCGACAGTATACACACAGCTTGCAGCAGCATCTCCTTCTAAGTTTTCCTCACTTGTCACCTTCATAGTAAGGTCTTTTTCTGGCCACCCCATTTAAAATCGTAAACCCCACCCCCATCTCTGGGACTCCTGAACCCATGTTCCATTTATTGGGATCTCTGTAGCACGTATCACCTTATATATTCTGCAATTGGCCCATTTGCTTATGGTCTGCATGTATTTAACTACTGCAAGAGCTCACATCCTTTCTGGCTTCATTCACTGCTGTATCTCTAGTGCTGGACACCCAGTAGGTGCTCATAAGTGGTTATGTCATGAATGAACAGCATCAAACCTCTTTATACCAGATATCCATTTGGATATATACAATATATCCAAAGTCTTGGATATATTCTGTCGTACTTTGCGATGAATGTAGAAAAAACTTTTCTAAGGGGAAACGTGCGTGCGCGCATGCGCGCGCGCGCGCGCACACACACACACACACACACACACATCCCCAAAAACAGTTCATGTAAAGTCCTAGACATTTAAAAAATAAATATCTGTCCTATATATTCAGCTGAAAAATATTTTGTAAGTAACATTGCTTTGGATTAATCAGATAAAGATGAAAGTCAAGAATTTTGCCAACAGTGTTTCTTACTAACATTACTCAGTTATGCCTTTCAGCTTACTATATTGTATAGGAAGGATATCTTGTTAAAACAACGTTGAAGGCAAGTTGTGTCCTATCAGCCACACTCTGTACCCTATGGGAACTCAAATGTTCCAAAGTCTATGTTAATATAATCTTGCTGCTCTGTTGAGCTAAGGCTAAAATCAGTTTTTCAGTGCCATGTAAGGCTTTATGAGAACACCCCATTATCTATATGTCTTCCAGAAATGAAGGAAAGCTGAAGTAAGGATTACGCTGAATCAATTTAGGAAGGTAAATATTGTTAACAAATACCATAAAATAACCTAGTAAATGATTCCAATCTCCATTTATCAACTCACATGAAGTCTGTACTCTTCTCTAATTGGTAACACAGCTCCTATGGGAAAACCAAAGTCCCCAGCTCAAGGGTTCCAAGTAGCTTTTCAGCACAGAGGTTCTCTACTTTC
This sequence comes from Lontra canadensis, assembly GCF_010015895.1. NCBI lineage: Eukaryota > Metazoa > Chordata > Mammalia > Carnivora > Mustelidae > Lontra > Lontra canadensis. The sequence goes on along the minus strand of NW_022631206.1, from coordinate 634,498 downwards.
TAAAGCAGATTTCCTATACAATACTCCACAGGACCCTACAAATCTGTACCTCTTCTCTTGGGATATGAGGTCTCATTTCTGCTTATCAACGTCTCTATTCATTATAAATTATCTGATGATAAAAGACACCCTTGTTTTTAGATTTTCGCGAAGGAATGAGGGAGAAGCAGTGAGAGGCAAGGTCAGCGGTTTTTGTTTTCAATTAATGATATTTAAGCTTAGTGAGGAATTATTACAGAAAACCTAGAAATGCTTACTACTTACCAACAAAGTGCTAGTTTCATTGCCTGAGGATTCCGAAGACCAGTTATTATTACAGAAACAAATAGACACAGAATTGTGGAGGACTGAAAAACTGAGTGTAACATAACTCAATCCACGTCTATCAATTAAACCAAATAAAAACCTAACCCTTAAAAGGTTAGAAGTTAAACAAAATATAGATTCTTATAGATTCTGCAAATATAGTTTATTAACGATTTGCTGAATTGTAAACTATTAACATTCAATCATTGCCTCCCTAAACAAATATTTTAGAGAAGTTAAATTAACTTACGGTAACTCCCCTTTCTGCCAGCTCAGTGGCCAATATTTAGCATGAGAGATGCAGTTCTGTTTCTGTTGAAAAAACAGAAGCTGGTATAAACCATGTCCTGGACCCCCACAAGGACAGGCAGGTGGACCAAGAGACTGTGTCCAGTTCACCCAGGAAAACGGAACACTTGTTGTACTGGGTGAGGTCAGCTTCATGAACTAAGGTCCGGAGACAGAAGACAGCAAGTGCAAGACGAAGCTTAAAAACGAAGGTCATGAAAACCTTTAATGATATAACCATATCTATGAAATTAAAAAGAAAACAGGATTTCCAAACAAAGGACTTAAAAGGCTTCAAAGGATGCGAGGAGTTAAGCTACTTAACATGTTGCTAATGATAGAGTCAGCTTCCCTTCCAGGATCCTCATGCTCTTTAAAGTCATCGGAATACGCAGAAGGTCCTGGTAGTCCACATACTTCTAAGAATCAACCATCACCTGCAGCAGCAAGTGCACAAAATCTTAAAAAAGAGAAGTCAGAATTCCTACAAAAACCAGTGCACGAGAACTACTGGCAGAGTTCCTATACAAATGGAGTCAGCTCTGAAATTCTAACGTTCAAATAATTAATGTACTCTTATGGTTTAAAAGGTGAAAACCCTTGTCTTGTACAATGGAACATCTCTCAACAGGGCCCTATCTATGGAGGCAAAAAATACAGTTATAAATTCTAAGGAAATTATGATTAAATGGGAATTTTCCCTTTTTTCTCTTATTGTTTATCTAGATGGAGGTGAGAATCAATAAGAGTGGGAATTCTGAAGTTCACACCAGATTAGAAAAATGTCTGGCAAACCTCCCCTCAAAATGGTGGGGGTCAAGAACATAAATACTAATCACACAAGTCTGCTGTGCCATTAGCAAGCATACATATACACAGTGGTTCTCCAGCAGTGACTGGGGTTTAAGAAACAATGTGTCACTCCTTTACCACCCCTGCAACATGCATTTGTGACATGTTTGATTGGCACCTTGACTCACCAGTAACATTTACCAACAGGGCTAAAGGTCATTTTTTGCTGATCCCTAGTTTATCTTACCCAGCCTTTGCTGTAATGTTATTATATATTTGCTTCTTATACAATAAGATACAAATTACCTGGAGGCCATTTCTTAAAATAATTAATCTGTCTATGGAACTATTTTTGGTTATCTATTCATGCCCCCAAAGGTTTGCTATCTCATGAGCTCTTCTTGGTGCACTATCGAGACACATCAACACATCATTTTAAAAAGTATTTTCTAACTGCATCCTGCTGAAGAATGTAGGTCATCATGTAAACTACAGCCAGCATGCTGGACCTCCAACAGTGATTCTCACTCTCCGGTTCACAAAACACTTTTGATTCAGGACATCATATGATCCCTCCACCCAACCCTTTGTTCCTGTAACAGACCTTAAATAAACCTTGAAATACTCAAGCCTGTGCAAACAGAAAATTTATAGTCTTCTCATTTCTTATTATCCTAAAAGCCTGTCAGATGGCCTCTGTTTCTTATCTACTCCATGCAAACACAGAGGTAGAAACATCCCACATATTCCACTCTTCAATACACTGAAAACATATAAAATGTCAAATCCAAAATTCTCTCTTCAAGGTCCCATCCATCTTACCCCTTATTTCTAGTCAGCCCCTAATAGAAACTCTTATTTCTCTCCCGTGTCTTATACAAACACGGCTTGGCCAGCTTAAGTTCCCCTCCATCAAAGGCCAGCTTCAGATCCCTCTTCCCCAACAAGAGTTCCCCAGTTCCCCAGTCCATAAATGGACTTGCTTGTCTGTACTTGCCAAGAACAGAGACATTTACGTCATTCTGAAGGTACTTAACATGCCCTCATTGCTAACAAAAGCACTTAATCGTACCCCATCTCCTTGCGCTGATTTAAGTTCATTCATACTATAGAGAACCACCTTTTAATTTTGCATATGTATCTTCATATTGTCTGTCCTCTACCAAGGAGATACAATAAACTCCATGGCATAGCAACTTCTGATGTCCTATTTACCACAGCCATCTCCAGAATCTAGAGCAATGCCTGTCACTTAGTAGGTATTCAGTAATTATTTATCAGATCAGTAAATTGTTACCTGAGTTTCCCTGCTGGCCTGAAACTTCCTTGAGATTAAGAAACATCTATAGTTTCTCACATAAAGAGAGTAAGTATTTGTTCTTGGATGGAACCAAGTAACTTTCAAAGCCACCACATCCTAGCCCAATAGATTCCATTTTCCCCAAACATTACCAAGTTGTCTAATAACTAAAATGAATTCTTAAAAGCCAGTAAAGAGGTCACCATCATTTAGGTAATCCTCATCTAATTCATTCTATCTCCTACTGGAGTATAAACATTGAACGCTTTTTAAATTGCAGAAATTAGGAAATTTTTCATATTAAAAGACATGTATTCTTATTATATGTATATATGTTTTTCTTGTTATATATTCTCTTAGAACCAAAATACCAATCAGTATGGGTCACTAGTCTACACAACAGAATTCTGTGTGCCAAATTTCCTATCCCATACGGAGAAAGACTAAATGTCGAATTCACGGCCTAGAATTTCAAGCCACCAAAGGCCTAAAAGTACCGGCTCTGCTAGAGAACCATGCCATGCACACACATTTCCACATGGCCCTGCCAATTTTACCTTGACCCACGGCACCCCCTGCTATTTCAGTTCAAAACAAAAATTTCTATCAAATTATTTTCTAGTTTTGTGGTGAGGGTTAGGATGGGACCACCTAACACATGTTCGCTTAGAACCCAATCCAAATTAGATCCTGGCTCCCCTGAAGATAGAGACCAATACAGTGGCCTGTTACTGCCCTTGAAACAACACAAGCATTCAGTGTATTTCTAGTGCAAAGAAATGTCATATTTGTTAAGTTGGATTTTTAACTTATTCTACATGTACATGATAGGTTTATTTAGATTTCAAAATACAATATAAGATTTCTAACACATTATTTTCAAATACTACTTGCCTAGTTGAGGTTATTTTCTCCATGAAATTTTAAGTTCTTTCCCTTTCTGGGCCACATGTTGGGAGGTGAGAGGAGAGGGGAACCCCATCAACCAGTCTAGAACATTACAGTTAAAGCAAAAATATATTAATATTTTCTAGGATTTAAAACCAAAATTGAAGCACATTTTTTAAAAGTAATGCCAACGTAGAATCCCTTCCTCAGAAAGGGGATAGAATCCTGTAGTTTTCAGTTCTAGTTAGCAATACTACTGTATACTGTACTCCTTATCCAAGTGACTTTCAGAATAAAATTTTCTTTTAATTTATAGAGGTTTTGTTACTTTTTTTGGTTCATACATGTTCAATAGCAAGTAACAGTGGCATTAATCCACTTAATGAAGCAAATTTAAAATGCTGCATTATACATTTAAAATGTCATAAAATGCCTACCTTTTTACTATCGCTCTAAAATCAGGGTAAAAGGGAGATAGGTTTGCATTGCTGCTATTGGTGATTTTAATGATCTTAATTACTGCACTTACTTTCTTGAATATTTCTATAACTGGACACGATTAAAAGACTCAACAGAAAGATTTACTAGAAAATGGTAACCTTATGAAAGTATTTTAGAATGGCCTGTTTGACAATCCTGATGACAGGTGAAGGAATTCACTGTAGTCTGTCTGTATCTTTTAATGACCATGTTGGTGTTGACCTAGAAGTGCTTGAGACCAGGTGTCTTATCTAGGTCTTTTGACCAAGTGCCATGAATATTCTTGGATAAGAGCTCAAGAGTACTAGTCATTATAATGACATTATTTGAAGTTCTGATAAACCATTAACGTACCATGAGGTTCAACACTGGATCAGAGTCTCTTAACCAAAAACTGATCCTAGAACCACCTTCTGAGTAAGTGTGTCATGGGAATGGTTTTGCCCATTAGATGGTATAAACTGAACTTCAAGAAGTAGATCAATGCTGAAATTACTTCTTTTTAGCGCAAACCAGTAGGATCAAAAATTCACTTTCAGTCTGCCTTAACTGTCTAGGTTCCCTATTAGATAATTTCTGGATCTGTATAAAAGATTTTAAAAATTCAAGTTAAGTTCAAAAAATTATCAATATGCTTTAACATATTCAGGCCCACGGAGCATAAAGCCCTCTTGACCATTCTTTGTGCTTTATCATCCTAAATAGTCTGCATTCCTATTGTGCCAAACCATGACCATTTAGCTTACTGGGTGGTTGCAACCAGCCCAGCACTGCACGAATGCAGGACCAGGGACAGGACCAAGGACGCAGCCTCAGCTTTCCAACCAACAGCCTGATGCTCTGGCCCCCATGCCACGCGCTATGACCGTGAGTGATGGAGCTGTTCAGACTGCAAGCTACTTTCAAATAATGATCCACAAAGTTAATCAAAAGGGCTTCCCTGTTCAATATTTACCTGTTACTCATTGACAGCCACTGTCTACATTGCCATCTAGAATGTATAGAATGGGATCAGCAATACAGAGCTCAAACAGAACCCGAGGGCCTCGCTGAAGTACCAGGCACAACGGAAAGCAGAATTAAGCTGCTCTTCAAACCACCTCTGACACTAAAGACATCCATAGCGCCCATAGCAGCAACACACTGCTGCTTCCCGGATTGGGAGGCCCAATTAGTTGCTGATAATAAGAGGGATGAAAGAAGACCACGACATAAGAAATGAAAAAATAAAATAAAAAATAAGAAAAGGAAAGAAAGGAAAATAAAAGAAAAAAGAAAAGAAAAGGAAGATATTAGGTATCAAAATATAAACATGGAGGGAAAAATAGTAATTTCCTGTATTGGGGCAAAAAAATAATATTCTCTTCTTGATGTGATCTCCTTGCTTTTATGTACTAGGAAAGTCATATCTATCCTGAAAATTATTTTTCTCATTTTAATACACATTCAACATTTTAAGCTACAAAATAATAAGAAAACATTGATCTTTTTATGTGTTAGGTATTTAAATACTGTTTGCCAGCCTGTCAATCAAATGTACCCAGAGGGGATGCTGACCAGCCTCCTTGTCCACCTCTAAAGAGATGCAGGTATCAGACTGATCATAATGCAATTGTCTCCTGTTATTTTTAACCATCAGCTAGAAAGCAGGACTTACTATGAGGCCTTATTATTCACATTTATTATCCATGCAACTTGGCAAGTTTTGAACACGGCGTTTAAGGAAGGAAAGTCACTCCAAATGTTAATCCTCTTTTAACTCCTTTTCCTCAATACTTATTTAGGAATGATGAACACTACCTGAACACTTAGTATGTGCCAGGCATTATTGTAAGTACCTTAAGTGTAAGGTACTCATTCGTTCATTTACTCCCATAGTAAACCCTAGGAGAGAGATTATTATCAATTCACAGATCACAAAAACAGAGAACAGAGAACTTACATAACTTGTTCAAGATCACCCAGCAAATAAATGACTTAAGTAGGGTTTGAATTCCTCAGTGTCCATTGGAGCCTGCGTTCCTGTCCACTGCAATGAAGATGGCCCTAATTCCATTTAGCACCTACTGACAAGATAAGATGAACACTGGCCTTTAATAAATACCTTAGAAAGGTTTGTGGTTTGATCAATGAATCAGTATCCTAAAGGAACTTGTAATCTTATTAAGATATCCATCCACAGTCATGTAGTCTTTTATCCTTTCACTTATAAGCTTATGACCTGCTTCTTCTTTCAATTTAAGAATTCCTAAGAGGTATTTATTTGCATATATACAATTGAATGTCACCAAATGTGTGATCCAGAGTAAATGATGCATTAGAATTGAATCCTGCATTCAGTATTGACTTTCTTCTCTCTATATATCCCCTCTCAATCCACTCCATCAGGAAATCCTGCTGGCTCTTCTTTCAGAATAGGTCAGATTGCCAAATTCTTCTCACCATCTCTACTTCCTCACCTTCTACATCAACCAATTTGGTGAAAATAACAGTCTCTGAACTAGACTCCCTGCTTCCTCCATGGCCGCCTGAAGCATGGACTCAGCTAGCAGCCAGATCTCATTACTCTTCAAAACAAAAATCCTCCCAAGAAGCCATTTCAGGTGGCGTAAAGGCCAAAGACCTTATTGTGCCTGCCAGATTCCTGTGTGCTGGCCCCCTATTCCCTCTCTCACCTGCCTCCAGCTACAGTCCTTGCTGTTCCAGACCCACTGCACCAGTCTCCCCACATTCTTCCAAAGTGATGAAACCTCCTCAGCTTCGGGGCCTTTATGGTCAGGGCTCACTCCACCTGGAATACTTTTTCCCCAAGGCTTTCTGGAGACCTAACTCCCTCAATTCCTTGGAGTCTCAAATATCAGCTTTTCAAATGCGGCTGCACCTCCTTGAAACCATAACTGACCCATCTTCACCCAGTATTCCTAATTCCTTCTTAACCTTCTCAATGTTTGTTCTACAGCTTTGACCACCACTGAAGAGATCATATTACGTGCTCGCTTTGTAACTTTCGCTATTTACTATCAGTCTCTAATGCCCTCTGACTAGCAGGACAGAGACCCTAGTCTTAGTTCACTCTATATCTCCCACAATAGTTCCTGGTTATAGAAGGTACCCCATAAATATGTTGAATTAAGAGAAGAAAGAAACCACTGGGATAAAGCTAAAACACAGTGTGAGAGAGAGAGTGAGTGTGTGTGTGTGTGGTACCTAGTAAGACTCCATGGATACAGTTCATAGATAGGAGCAGAGAGAGTTTCTGTTGAGAGGTATCTTTGTTGGGGAGGTGGTGGCCAAATTAGATCAAGACCAGTGGATCTTAAATACTAAGCTAAGGCTATAGACCCCATACGGTAAGACTGAACCATTGAGGACTTTGAGCAGGGAACTATGTTAGAAACAGGATTTTAATCTGTTAACTACAGGGGAGCCCAGAAAAGGTATTTTTGCTTTCCTTTGCATGGTATTTTGTCTATGGTAGACTCTAGCATTTAACTTCAATTGAAGGAGATAGGAGATAAGACTTAACAGGAGACCACAACAAACTAGGGATGAAATAATAATTTACATCAAGGGGATGGGAACAAGAGACCAGTTTCTTTCCACAAGAAATCATACTACTAACAGGCTACTGGATACAGGAGAGGCAGAATGGAAGAACAGTCCAAGAGCAAGCCTGAATGACTACCAAAATGAAGAAAAAGCAAAAGTACAGGGTAGGAGAAGCCCATTCTAAGGAAGACACAGAGCTCTGTTGGGGGGGACAGCTGCATGGTCCTGGAGGGAACCCCAAATGGGGAGAGGAGGAAGGTCGCTCTCTGCAAGCCGGCCAGGCCACGTGGCAGCTGTGTGAGAGTGTTCACCTTGCTTAACCTCTAGGAGTCAAAGAATTTTTTGTTTGTTTGTTTGGGGTTTATTTTCTATGAAAACAAAACAAAACAAAACAAAACCTGAGATAAAACACAGTTCACTGGATTGCTGTAAGGATTCATTGGCAGTGTCTACAGAAGTGCTTGCAAATGTGTTGGTCATTACACATAGAAGTCCATGTCAAGCAAATCACAGGTAGAAACCTTCTAAACCTAGTTTAGAAGTCTAAAACTCAAGTTGGCAAAGAGGTAGGAGTGAAGATTAAAAACTGGAGATTCATTAACTGCAGAGTAAGAACAGATGAAATTTCTGAAGGGCAGACCTAGTTGCCCCCATACTGGAGGACACACAGCAGTGCAAACAAAGGACATTCAACAACTAGTATTCAAATACAACAAAATTACCCTCTTCTATAGCTAAGGCTTTAAGTTCCTTAGGGTCTTGTTCTTTTACAGAACTAGATTTCAAAAGACTACCCTTGAACAGAAGGTGAGTGTTTCCTATGGCAAGTATCCTGCTCCAACCTGGCCACGTCATCCAACTGAAAGGGAATGAACTGCTGGGCCACACGGACATGAATGGATCTGCCATAAAGAGTCAGATTAAACATTCGCTGCGTAAACTGAACAACCCGCCTAACCTCTGAGCCTTCATTTTCTTGAGTGCCAAGTAAGTATGACCTATTTATTTCAAACATGGATGTGGGAATCAATTACAATGATGTCTAGAGATCACCGAACACCATAGTTGGAATAGGTTACTTCTCTGATGATTTCAGCCTCCTCTCTCTCACTGCATATGGGAAAACCAGACAACAGAAGCAGGAATGGTGAAACTCAACCACAACTTCACTGTTGAGAGTTAAAACTTCTGCTGCCCCCAGAAGGATGAATTTTGCCTCACAATGGAAGACCCTGGCATCTGTGAGTATTTCCTGTGAATGAAAGAATACATGTAGCTGCATTCGCTTTCTCTTCTCCCTGCAGCTCAGAGCCTCAAGTTGAGGACACTCTATTATCACAGCCATCATTTGTGTCTGGCAAATTTCCCCTAAAGAGAGCCAATAAAAGTGTATGTGGTACAAGTAAACCAAACTTGCCATGAGATTCTTGTAAAAATGTATTCTACTTAAAATCTGCTGGTCCATAATTTTAGTTTTCTGGTCTTCCCTTCCCCAAGACATTTCACAAGTACACTAAATTAAAAAAAAAAAAAAATCACCTTTCTTTATTCATACCAGTCTCATAAATTTGTTACTAGGATTTAAAAGCAGAATTCAGAAAAGAGGATAAACAATCTTTCCATCAAATGAATCTATTTATCATCAATTTTACAAGAGCTCAAGAAATCCCCCTACCCTCTACCATCCTCCCCACTGGATAGGTCTCCAAACCGCTCCTTTTAAAAACACGGTGACATGAATATCACTACTTTTGTTGTTATTAAGTTGAGACTTCGGAGACCTGATGGATTTCTCCAGGGGGAGGAGAATCAGAGCTGTTGCTTATATTCCTCTTTCAGGCCATTAAGAAGTTAGGCAGTCCCTAGAAAGCATGCTCCTTTCCTGGAACTGAGCAAAGACCTCCCCATAATTACTGCAAATGTCTTCTTCATCAGGAAATCCAGCTGGTGGTATCTAAAGCCTACAAGACAGGAGTCTCCATGTCCGACTGTGCCATAGAGATTCAATTTCACTCCAAGAACAGTTTTGTTAGTGGAGTTGAGTGGAAGAGGAGAATCATCAAGACCACCATGTAGCCTCTGGTTTCAAGGCCAAAGCATGCAATTGGCTCAGATTCTCTCTGAGCACCCCTGACGTGCAACGGTCAAGAAAATGACACGGTTATAAAATCTTGTGTTGTTTGAACTGAACTGCAAGTGAGGGCGGCTGCTATGCAAGAAACCAGACTCACCTCATTGGTACCTAGTAAGAAAAGCCAAAGAGTGAGGCTTGCTACATAATCTGATATATAAATACTACTGCATTTAGTCTTTATTGTAGAGATCCTTTAGAACTGGGCTGAGGGGAAGGGCAATTAGGTTTTAAATAAGATGCAGGGATCATCTATTTAATCACATAAATCTCGAGTAGTCAATTCCAAAGAGCCCTCACACTGCTCAGTGAATCACAAAGGTCTCAAGTTTGACAAGAGAAAAATCACCCAAGAATGCTTTCCTTACATCCTGGCCATTGAACCAAAATCCTCCCAGGACCCAGACTTCGGTCTGCTTTAAAAACTAGATCAAAATAGCTCAGTACTGAATGCAGTAAATAGAATTTGCTTTATAAGCAACCTCAAGAATGATGCAGCAGTCCCCTCTCAGGTCTGCTGTCAGCCTGTCTCCCTTTCCCACTTCCCCTCTCTCCTTCCTTTCACTTCCTCTCTCGCACCTGAGCACATGCACCTGCCCAGGCCTGGCTCTACTCCCTCCCCAGGCCTGGCTCTACTCCCTCCTTCCTCCTCCCCGTAAGAGAGGAGAGAGAAAAAAAAAAAATAAATAAATAAATAAATAAATAAAAATTAAAAAAAAATATATATATATATATATATTTAAAATATGATGCAGCAAACATGTCATGTGAGAGTCTGGAAAGTGACCAGAAAACTCCATGGAATCATCCAGCAGTTACTTATCTTCTTACAGATATACATGATCTGATCTTAAAAAGCTCTGCTACTGGCACCCACCACACCCTTCTCACCCTTAGCTTTATCTTCTTTCAAACTCTTTCTAAAGAATGAAGTACTAGATTTAAAAAATTGAGGTGGTAGGGAAGATTTTTCTGCTGAAAATCGCCATCAGTAATGCCACTAATATCACTGGTTCTTGCTGGAGTTCTCATTTTTTGTTATTTTATTCGTTTTGCTTTTTCAAAGCACAAGAATTTAAACTCCTCCAAAAAGAAAGTGACAAAAAGTTGAGAAAGGAGATACAAACTACAATAGGGGGGAAAAAAAAAAAAAGGTCATGAAAGGAAATCTCTGCGAAACATGGTTTCTAGATAGAAGAGGACCATACAGCTTCCAACTTCCCTTAAATAAGCTGCTTGTATACAAGTTAGAACACTTGGCCCCAGAGGTTTCCCAGCTGAGACAACTTCAGGATGTATCCAAACATGCCTATACATGTAGATACTTTTCTGTCAAAGTCGACATGCCTATCAACACAGTTCTATACAATGATAAACACCAAGCTGTGATTCGTGGCCAACTATGGGTGGTACCATTAGGAAAGACATTCCTATTTTCTTCTAGGCTTCTCTGCATTTTCCAAATGCCCCCAGAATGAAAGTGTCCTACAGCTTAAGTCAGAAGGAGAATATACAGCTTTCCCAAGAAAAAAATAGAACAGATGTAAGAACCCACCCTTCACCAGCCGAGCCATGGCACTGGGCTTAGTCAAAGGAAATTCCCAGATCATTCCCAATACAAGTTGATGAGACACACAATGTGCTCCTTAACTCCAAAGTAACAAAAACCCAAACCTGAGGCCATTTACTGAGCAGAGGATAGGGAGTTCCCAAAAATCAGTAACAGACCTATGCATGGAAATACAAGTTCTCTGCAGGGTCAAATTGAAACCATAATCTCATCCCTTCCTTGTTGGGAAAACTACTGGGAAAAGTATTATAAATCTCTAAAATCTTTTAAAAATCTATAAAATCTGTAAGCTATCAATCTTTCAGTTAAAAGAGAAATCCTATTGCATTTTTTTCCTATTGTAAACACACTGCTTATATATTATCTATTGCTCAAAAAGTTAAGTGGCAATTCCACACTATTTTTATTTTTCACAAGGAAGATTTTGTTTTAATTTCCAAAGAATATGAAGTTTTTGTTGGAGGAGCTTAATTTACCAGATTCTGAATATTCACTGAAGTTCACAATTATTCCCTGTAATGATGTACTATACTTTGATCACTAGGAAGATGGAAATTTTTTCTCGCATTTATATCATATGAAGTCTAGTAATAAATGGCGGATAGAAGACAGAATTCAGGATGGTTCCTTTAGGAATTCAGGATTTCCATAGCCATAATGGCTTATCCTACTGGAAGCTCAATGTTTATTATTTCCATTTTGCAGACACGAGTTCTTGGACGTGGACAGTTGTACCTTAAGTTAGAGAAGGAACAAAGCGGTACTCATTCAGTGGGTGCTTATTATATGCCAAGCACCACAGTGAGTATTTGTGGTGGGGGCCTCAGGCTCTAATTCAAACAGACTGAGGTTTAATGCAGGGGTCAAACTTTCTGTAAAGGGCCACACAGTAAACATTTGAGACTTGGTGGACCATATGGTCTCTGTCAGCACTACTCAGCTCTGCCACTGTAACACAAATGCAGTCACAGACAGTGTGTAAGTGGACAGGTACGGTTGTGTTCTCTTAAAACTTAATTTACGAGAACAGGTAAGGGGATGGGAGAACAGCTGCCAGCCAGTGAACGACAGTTTGGTGACACTTACCCTAACTTCTTACCTTGAGTGAGTTGTTCCAGTTCTCTAAGACTGTTATTTGTAAAATGGTGGTAATAATCATACCTAGAACCTAAGCTTCTTGTCAAGATTTTTTAAAAATGTCAAGGCATTAGCCCACTGGTTATCAAAACAGCTATGATATCATTTTCATTTTTACCCCCATTTCAGAAATGAGAAAACAGAAGCAAGCGTTAGAATTAAGTAACTTAGTCACCATCCCAGATCTAATCATTATGGGGCAAGGATCAAACTCAGATCCATTTCCAGGAGGTTTAGCTACCTCTAGCAGTGATGAAATGCTATTGGGTGGATTTGTGGGTCTCTTAAAATATGTTGTTCACAGAGATTAAAAGCGTAATTCTTTTATTCTAATGCATAAATGAAGTCCAAAAATTCAGGCAAGACACACCTACATGGGACACCCATCAACACACAGAACAAACGGTTCTTAAGGTGAGAACTTACTAAAATTATAGTTTAAGTTTGCTGTATTATTTTTAAGATCTGGGCACACGCACATTAGTCTCCCTGTCTGAAACCACCATTAATGATTTTGAACACTGTAGTTCCACAACATGCCTACAAAAGGTTCATTGTCACTCTACTCCTCTCACCTTGACCTTTGCCTTTTCTTCTCAAGTTTCTAGAGAGTTCTCGAGAACTACATACTGCAGGTGTGTCCGTAGCCAATTATTTTTAAAAATCGAGGCAGATACTTCTCTCATCATGAAAATACACACTCGGATAAAACCAATTAATATTCTTTCATTTTAAATCATGCCCCCTGTGCCTGCCCATTTTTGTTCTCCGCCATTAGTTTCTCTTGAGTTCCGAGTAGTCCAGGAGGAGGAAAGGCAAATATGGAGCACCTCAAGATGGGAAGAGCAATGAACTTGTAGACAGGTCCCAAACTGGATTTCCTACTGTTGGAGTCCTGCAAGATGTTTCTAAGTCAAAAATCACTTCAAATTCAGAATTCTGCATGACTGAACCGCCTCCAAGACAAGCTAAAGAAGGAGTTTCCTAACAAACCGGAGAGCCTGAGCCACTCCAGTTTTCTGCCTGAGGGCTAGGGAACTTGCAGACACATTCTTCCTTTCCTAAAAGCTCCTCCAGGGCTCTCTCCCAGGATGGTAGTCCCCTGCAAGGCCTCAATTTCCCCTTCTCCTCCAAACTAAAGTCTTGTCACCCTTATCCTGCCATCCACTCCTGACATACACCATATGCAATTCGCTATGCCAGAAATACTGGTCTTTTGGCTCTCATCACTTCCTCAAGCACCTCCTCCCCCAAATCAAAATCTCTCCCGCCATGAAGATTGCAGGGCTCAGTTCGACTGTTCAAAAATAACCCTTTCATAGGACCACATCTACTGTTTGCACTCCTCACTGGACCTACCTCTTACACAGAATCCCAATTACTCATTCCTATCAGTCTTTGAGGCTTCTGCAGGCCAGAGGCTTTCTTAGTCACCTCTAAGTCCCTTCATGCACAGCACCTGACCCGTGGGTGAAGATCAAAATACAGCTGTTAAATGAATGAATAAATTAGCTCCTTTTTAAGCTGGCCTGGCATTAGCCCTAAATAATATACCATCCACATTACCAAGATCTACCACTGCAAGTCATTTACAGGCAAAAATCATTGGTGTGATGCTAAAATTAACTGGGAGAAGCCACCAGAAACCATGCTGAGGTCTGAAAGGCATGATGTGGAAATTAGAATTCATTTGGATGTTGAAAGGCTTGAAGCAGTTCTTGCTACAGAGTTCAATGTCTGTTTAACATGCAGATTCTATTAGAGCTCTTTATGAAGTTCATTGTATATTTTTCTTTTCTCACTTCTTTGTTATTTACCGATCCAAACACCACTGGCATAAATTACTCCAATGGCGGGGTAGGGGTGGGAGAGGGGGCTGCATAATTGCAATCAATCAATCAGGTTAAACAGCCAGAAGAATTCACTGCTCTGCTGCTGGAGCCTCCTTGACCTTTCCCTCCCCGTCAGCACAGGTGACCATCTATCCCCCCAGCAGCCTGCCTGACAAGGAACCGGTCTTGTTCTCCTTAATTGGAAGAACACGTGCGAGTGGTTAGCACTCTGTCTGGCACAACACAGCTGATCGAGACTGGTGAGTTCCTTCTTCACTCATTCTCCACTTCTTGCCCCCCACCCCCGCTGCCGGTCTCCTTAATGCCTTCTTGCTTGAGCCTGAATTTGCCCATTTCCAAAACCATGCTTCTTGACCAAAGCCAGCCTTAACACTGTGCTGAGCAGACACCCGCATTCTGGGTGGCTCCCATTCAGGCAAAGAAGAAAGCATCACCTCTCCCTTTCCAGCCTGAAATTCTTCTCTCCTCTCCCTGTCATGGTGCCTGAAGTTATTCCACTGGAGAGTAACTCCACTTCTGCTCAAATTCTTTCTCTGGGAGTTGCTTATTGAAAGGCAAATGACCCTCAAGAGCACCATTATCAGTTAGCAATATCTGATCTGCAAGAAGGGGTATGGACAAAAATCCTCTTGGGTAAAGGCCTGGACATGAAATGCTAAACAGGTATTCATTTCACAGAGGTAAAAGGGCTTGGACAGAGACCCAGGAAACACACAATGCTCACAATTTTGCCAATGGCCCCTCCTTTTTAGAAGACAGCTGACTAGTCCATGACAAGCATCTTCTCAATCTTGGTTACACTTAGAGACGACAAACTGGGTGAAAGCTCCTTTTTCAAATGGGTCCTGCAGGAACTGTTCCAGTAGCATAGCATGTGTTCCCTAAGCAGTAGTCATCGAAGCTCTGGTCTCCCCGTCCATCTTCAAGTTATTAGTGAGATCATTGTTCTTGAACACAGCCACAGAAGTGTCAAGCCACATGCTCAAACTGTGACAAACTTGGAGGCTACAAAGGCCTTGCTCTGTTTACTCCTTCCCAGCTACCTTTCCTCATGATCACATATTCACACAGGTGATTGCCACCATATTTTGTGGGAAAAATCCCATTAAGTTCCATGGCGATTTCCTTTCCTCCTACTCAAATATTTTCTGGCCTTTTTTAGAAGTTTAAAGTTAATCAAAATTATTATGAAGGGGCATCCCCTTTTTTTTTTTTTAAGACTTTCCACACTGCTTTTACTTTTATGTTTGAAAATCGAAAACAAAAAAAGACAATTGTCTTACAATTGTTTTAATTGGAAAGAACTGTGCCATCTCCCAATCAAAATCAATGATTTTACAGATGAATTCATTAAAACCCAGAGATATTATTGCAAACCTAAAGACAGCTTAAAATGGAGAAATATGTCTGGATTCTCTAAGTTTCAGTACTTACCAAAATGATGACTTAATAAAAAAATCTGTCAAATATTTATGATATGGCTAGTGTTTTTTAAATCCCTGCATTCTTACCCTCTGCTAAGAAAGTATCACCAATTACAATTTTAAGTTTCAAGTTGGCCATATCATAAGCAGTCAATGTAAGAAGTTAGAATAACTACCATTATTTTAAAATTCTATGTATTTATATATAATTTATATATTTATTTATATTTAAAATTCTAAATTGTAGATATTCTGAATTAACCAGTTTGTATTTTCCTGTGTACTTTAGATTTTCAATATTTACTAAAATTATTTAATAACTCCCAATAACACCTAAATCCCACATAATGTTTTCAAATGTAGGAAAATTTACAATTATAAAATCATAGAACTACAGTTGGGAGGATCAAGAAGAGTGATGTTGGTAAATATTTAACAACTTATTAGGGACAGGAAGGCACCTGATTTGCAGCATTTTCCAATTTCCATAGTGCAAATACTTTGCCCAAATTCCAGTTACTAACATGAGGTCAGGGATCACAGAATGGGAAGGATGAGCATACAGTCAAGTCTCCTGGGCCCCTGCAAGTTGACACCAGCATGCTCTGATTGGAGAGACCAAATAGGGCAACCTTTTCATCCCTTGCCATTTCTTTCCTTATAACCCATGGTATCTTCACAATGACAGAACACCCATACATTACTACATTTATACACTTATCTACCGACCCTACTACAGAGGCTCTCAATCTTTTTTGGGTGTAAAATGCAGCAAGAAGCATTCTACCTCAGGACCCACCACATGGACACACACATTTTACATACACTTACACGAACACATACAACAAAAACAGAAGCCTCACAAGATAAAATTCACTCTCATTAAGTGCAATGCACTAAAATTCTTGATTCTTTTCCATTTTTTTTAAAATTCAGAACTTGATCCACTAAATTGGACTGCTATCTCACTTAGAATCAGGATATTTGTAGCTTAAAACTGAAAGCCAGACTGTCTTCCAGGAAAACCACCCCTTCACCAGAAATTGATGGAGAATTGACCCCATCCTGGATGAAAGTTTGGTCCTTCATCTACTGTAGCCCTATGACCACCCCTGCCCGTTTACCTAGAAAGACTAGGCAAATCTGAGCGATCACCATTTCCCTATTATCGATAACATTCACCCCTCAAGAGTGTTGGAAAAATACCCATCTTTTTCACAAGAACATTTTCAATCCCGTAGGAATGGGAGCTATATAAATACAGACTAGTATTATATAAAATATGCATATTTCTATGTAACAAACGTTAACACCAGCTTTCTAATAGCCAGAAGCCAAAGACTAAGTTGAAGAAAGTACTCACTCAGGAAAATAAAATCCGAATCCATGGACTTTTCTCTTCGGTGTGTTCATACACCACATGCTTTTTTATAGGTGCTATTAAATGTACACTATAGTTTCAAGACAATCCAGATAAGCATCTTCTCTAAAATACACAACACCATTAATCATCTCAGTGACAGTGCTCCAATTTAACATCTTGGGGATTTCCTCCCCTTCTTCATCATTTATTTGCCAATATTTCCTTGTTATGAATATCCCCCTAGTGACTTTCCCTGGCAGTCACAGCTGTGCTGCCTACTGTGTCTACCTTGACTACAAATAACACAAATCCTTAAAGGAGAGGAAAGGAAAAAAAAAAAAAAAACCAGCCCTTGAGATAATACCTACAGTTTGAAAGGTAGCCTTTCTATGGACAGATTTTCTGGTGACCTCATCTAGGCTCCTGGCTTTATACTGACAAGCCACCGCCCCTAAGCGGGAAGTAATTTCAAACACGTGAAACTGGCTTATTTACAAATGAACAACAGTTGACCATTGGTCTCCAGTGACTTGAATGGTCAACAGTCAATCCCGCTTTCAGATGGTCCTTAAAGGAACCCCTTCCTATAGAGCAAAAGGCTTCTTCCAAGTATCCATGAATCACAACAAAGCCACAGAATCCCTAGCAAGTTACAGAAACGTGACCACCAAGAACCACAATAAGGATGACTCACAGATAACAAGACCTTTTAAAAGATAATAAACAAGTAACAATGTTGCATTATAATTACATCAATTCTGCTGAAAAGCATAACACTATCGAGGCAACAGAATAACAAGAAATAAAGCCAGAGAAAAATCAGTAGCAAAGATACAGAGAAGAGTCCCAGCTCCATCTGGTATCCATTTTGTGTCCCTTCGAGAAAGCAGCCTTCACCGGCTCCAGAATTTGCTGATTATAAAATGGAAACAAAAGGAAGAAAATGCTGTACAACCAGTTGTTGGAGTAAATGAAAGTAGAACTCACCAGCTTGTATTCAGAAAGGATTTTTAAGGAAAAAGGTGTTTTTTCGATAATGGAACTCCACTACAAAAGAAGAGTTTGAAGACAAAAAACACACCAAAGTATATTTGCAAAGTCTATCTGGAGAGTCTCATGCCTTCAGTGGAACTATATTTACCTCACTTTATAGTTTCTATAGAATAACTTATTTTAATCAAAGGTTACTGTTGCTTCGATCAATATTCTGTAACTTTTCTGGGAAGCATAAACGTTATCCTTTTGGGGAGATTCCAATTTGGACGATTGTTCTAAAAAAACAAAAACTTCCTTCTTAGCAAAAGCAACCCAAGTCAAGCTCTGATACATTAAAATGCCTTTCCTTCCCAGAGCAGGGGTTTTACTTCAGTGATAGTAACAACACCTCATTACCAACAGTGCAGATTCTGTTAAGTAATGGACAATGCAAATGGCAGCAAAGGCAGAGGACTCAACTTCAATTTAACTGTCCTGTAAGGTACATAGTAATTAGCTGCAAAGCTCTGAAATCTTAGCTAGCATGTTAAGTCTGCTACATGACAGTATAATTTGACTTCTTAAAGGATTATGCAAATTACAACTCATCATTCCATTACAGGATTGAAAAAAAGTGACAGCTAATTTATACATAACACACCTTTCAAATCCCTAAGATGCGTAGCACCTGTGCAATGTATTTTGCCGAGATTTTCTTGCATATAAGTACTTGTTTATTGCAATATAAAGAAGCTTACCTAAGAGCTTTAATATAGTCATTTTTAAAAACTTTTAGACCACAATTTCAAAAGAATAAACATTAGTTTGGGGGGGTTGGATTGCTAAGGCAAATTTTGTTGGTTGTTTTGGTTTGGTTTGGTTTGTGTGTTTGTTTTTTTCCCCCACTATATTAGAGAAATATAAGGTTTCAAGACAAGGATATTTTTGAATAGCTGGCAACCACAAGCACTGATGCACGAGCCAGAAGGAAGACTCACAAAGATTTCAACATACTTCTGGTAGGTAGATTCACAGTAGATTCCGTCATATCTGTAGATTTTCCTACATTCTGATTGGTTGGGCAGAGGATGCTGGGCAGTTAGTCTGTAGAAGCATCAAAAACAGATAGACATGACTAGAGGTTCTCTACAGTCAACGGGAATGCAGGATAACAAGTATGTTGAAATTTAATATATTTTGCTTTTTATGTTTTTGAGTTATATACATAGTTGCAATGTGTACATACATTTTAGCACATTAACTTCCACTTTTAGAAAGCTGCAGCAGAGAAAACTTATCATTTTGGCTCAGAACAACAACAAAAAAGTTATTTCAGAGTCATAAAAGTGGAAGACACGAAAGACATAAGGTCTAAAGCTTAACTCACTCTACAATCCCCATGATTATATTCTAAAGGAAATGTTAAAAACAAACGTCATTAG